>NC_134376.1:15260000-15465000 GCF_035582795.1 Mycteria americana
TCTCCATTTCACTGAGCCACCATTTTCAAGAGCATGAGGGATTCATTGCATTTGGAAATCCCAGTAAACCGCCTCCTGGGACAACTGTGCTATCTCAAACCAAAAGGGTTCAGCACTGAAAAGGCAGAGACTTTACATAAATGTCTCTTACTCCCTGCCCAAGCCTAGGGTCACAGATTTGCAGAATTTACATGCTTTTCCTTTTCCAAGGATATATAACCCCACATCTTGATGAAAAAAAAGTAGAAAAAAGTTCAGTAAGTACAAACGTCAAAGTGTACATTGGTTAATATTCGGTATTGTGAATAAGCCATTTTTTTTTCCAGCAACAGAGTCTGGCATTTTGAGCAAATGTAAAGTGTACCTATGTTCCTATAAAGTATTCTATAGCAAAATCTGGATGTTTCACTACAAAGTACAACCACAGTAACTGAATGCCTTCAGTTGTACTGTCTTGTTTACTCAGTAAATTCAACTTTCTATTAAAGGATAATACATTAAAAAGGAGTTAATCTGTTAAAGCTATTAAAGTACCACAAGTTCATGAATGTGGGCTCTATTTCTTACCCCACACCTATGTTTACTTTAGATTTGGGCAGAGAAGTCCTCATAGCTATTGAAGATATACATGAATATTCAGGGGAAGCAGCACTTCTGTCAACTGGGCAATCGCCTTCTATCTCATGGTCTTAAAGTCAGGAAAATATGTGTAAAAGACTTGTATAAAACATATTAATTACTCTTTTGCATCCAATATATTGATCAGTGAAGGATTAAATTTATATATCAATTTCATTTAAATACTTGGTATCCATGAATATCTGTCTTTAGAAATTACTCAAGGCAGTTAACAACAAAGAAACCAGGCAGTTTCCACTGAAAAAAATTGAAGGAGAAATAGCTCACATCAGCCTATGTTGGGTAAATGACACTTGGTGATCCTTTGAGTTGGAAAGGGGGCATAAGAGTTCTTCGAGCGTGTTTGACACTGACCCCGTACTCTGGAGCCTCTTTGGTTGGAAGAACTTCCATAAACCTCAGCCTCAGTAACCCTCCGCATTAGGATGCAAACATGATAATATTTAGAGATTTAAAATACTTAGCTTTGATAGTAGCCATAACAGAATCTTGTATGTCTTGTTCATCTACATTGAAGTGAAGACGACACCTTATTTTCCTCTGTATGCCCATTTTTAAAGTCTGAGAATCCATTTTAAACATCATTATAATTTTAATTCTCTCAAGCCAAATCTCATTCAAACAGTAAGAAAACATCTAGAAAGGGAAAACAATTAATTTAAAGCTAGACTTGTTTCCAGCACTATAAATTTCCCTCATATCCCCAGTAACATGGAGGAGGAATTGCATGTACTGTTATTATACAGGTTTTAATGTCATGACTATTATTTTTAAAGCAATGGGAATCGGTATATTTTCAATTTTTTTTTTTTTTTTCTGATTAACTGGTATTACTGCAGTACTGAGCAAGGACTGTTAATTTAGATCTGTAAGAATTACATTAGTTTTGGTCTAGTGTAAAGAATTAACTACACTGGGACTTACTCTGTGAGCTTTTTTTCCCACTGCTCTGATCCCTTCCCTGCTGTAGGGCTGCATTTTGACTCCACGCTGCATCCCGTTCCTGCAGCATCCTTGGCTACGTCACAGTGCCCCACAAGACTGGAAGTCCAATGGGCCACCCATGGCAGGGGGTTAAGTGGCCTAAACGCAAGGGCCACTTGTAAGGAAGGAACAAGCCCAAATACATGGTGCTCAGGCTTTATTAAATTATTAGTCTGTTTAAGCCAACTACTGAAGTAACGAGCAAGTTTACAACACTGATGTAATAAAACATGTTGCTAATAGTATTACATCAATATTTTACAGAAACCTGGACAACTAAGAGGAAAATATGGATAAACAAACACGTTAAGCAATTTCAAAAGAAAGAAAAAATGACTGTTTCAACCCAGTATATACTTCTGAGTACATTTTTATTGCTCTTTTGCCAAAGTAGTAATTACTTATTGCCAGTGCTTTACACTACTTTTTTTCATCCTACTGTGTAAACCATGTTTCTTCCTTAAAACGAAAGACTTGTGAAGTAATCCTAATGTGAAAACTGTGACCTACGTTAATCCTTGCTCCTTAAAAAGAATGTTTTACATTTATATTATGATAATGCTGAAGTTTGTACTGTGATATTAACATAAAAATGATATTTCAGAGTTGACAATGATTATATTCTTGTTAAACTAAGAAACACTTCTTCCTTTTCTTTTACAGGATATTGAAATTCCACTTGAACAAATGTGTGCAATGTAAACATAAAATAAAATAAAAGGTAAAAAGCATTCTTCCAAATCTTCTGTAAAAGAAAGTAAAGTATATGAAATTAATTGCAAAATTCTCATTCTTGCACCCTCCTAAACACACCTGACATATGTAAGCACAAGTATGGAAGAATATATTTCCAAAGGGGAGAGAATACATGCTCAGGTATTATCTGGGAAAAAAATGCATTGAAATTCCTCTGTGATGAATAGACTTTTTTTTCTCCTCAGGGTGACCTCTACCTTCAGAATATGATGGTTTTATTATGATTAATAAATTTCATTTCCACAGAGGAAAGGAACAGTGTCAGCTTAAACTTAAAGCAAGTGGGTTTCTTTTTAAATGCTAATTTTTAAACACGCCCTTGCATGACACCAGATTTAGAAGCTCAGAAGGTTAGCAGAATAGATTCTGATTTCCATGCTGAAAATAGTAAGAAGGATTTAAACTATATTGTCACACGGAAAATCAGTAAGCTAGTTCAGTCACATAGTCATTGGTTCATTTATTCACTATTGTGCCAGCATGCTTATTTCTCATTAAAATTAGTGGCATTTAAATGCTTTGTGATAATTTACACTGGAAATAATCATTCTAGGTAAACAATTTACTAAAATTTAGGACATGCAAATGGCAAAGTATTTTGAATAAATTAGTAGTCGGTGCAATTATCTGTGTATTTTACAGAATGTTAAATCAATGTATCAAAACCAATATGTGCACTTACAAATTCTTGTCTAAGAAAACATCTGATGAACAATTTTGATGCATCACTAATTAGAACAAGGTAAGTTCCACTATTTTCCAGTATATCTGGAACAAGTATTCAGGAAAAAAATAATGTTTGCTAGCATTTTGTTACCATACTGGCACTGGTTCTTAAGTAGCTGGACTTACACCTTACTGGGAAATAACTAAGAAAAAAAATCAGTGTAGCGATGCAAACATCTGTAAATACAGCTGTAATCTATTCACCAAAAGGTCAGTGTATGGTATGTTCTTTACTCATGCTATGTCAATTTCTTCAATCATTTTCAGTAAAGGGTTTAAAATTGCTAAAATACTACATAAAAGGACAATTTGTTGTCCACTGCACAAATAAAAAAAAAAAAAAGAGAATTAAAAATGGTAATTGGTTGAGAGATTTATTTTAGTAGGACCTTTGAAATGGAATCTTTCCCTTTAATCATCAGTAGCAGGTATTGCTGAAGTCTCTAAAAATAGGGAAAATATGTGCCTCTAATTATAATTCCCGTTTTAGGTTTTTAAGTTCTTTGGTACTATGGCTGTATTTCCACAGACATCTAGGACAGACAGTGGAGCTCTGATACTGGAGACGTTTGAAAGCTCCTCAATAATATACATACTATAGGGTTTAATAACAACATTAATAAGTAAAAATTCACAGAATAGAATATGAAACAAGTTAACACATTTTCCACAAGTGATTTGATAACTGTAGAAAGAGAACTTTAAGCATGATTTTATTTGTTAGAAATTTGATGCACATATCTTTCTGAGCACTATAGTTTCCCCCCATTTTTTAAAGTCTAGATATTGCTGGAAGGACTATGGAAAATGACGAATCTGTTTAAGGAATATAAAAAGAGAAGTTAAAAATCTGGTACTACCTCAGCTAGATCTAACTCTGAAGTAATCTCCCATTACTTGCCATATTACAAGCAAAGCGTATGTATCACTGGAAAGCTCATATTTCTAACTTTTCCACAATATTATCCATTCTTTACTAGCTTTGATTATAATTGAACAATCAAGTAACAAAATTGCTGCTTCTTCAGACCTATATGCGTTGAATCTTCAACCAGAATAACCTTAAATCACTGAAATTCTTGTACTGACAATTATTACTAAATTTCACAAAAAGGCAACTGAACGAGTGAGCCTTGGCTAGGTACGAGAAGGTGGAGTATGGTGCCGAGTGGTTTGGTGTTCCTGCCCTGCTTGTTCACCCAGGAAACGGGCGCTACTGCAGGATGTGCCTCTTGCTGTTGGCAGGTGGCACGGAAAGGGCAATCCACATCTTTCCTCTGTCAGATCTTAGTGCAGAATTGCAATAAAATTTTAGACAAAGATGTAAAGATTTTAGTAAAGAATTGGAAGGAATACAAGGACGGCAAGGGTTACCTGGCCTTATCCAGCTAAGCGATTCCAGTAACTAACATCCCGCTCTTTCTCTTGGTCACGTAACTAGGATGATACCAAGACAGACGACACGAGCAGCAGAGGTCCTTCGTACGCACACCAGTTACACACCACATTGCTGAGCAGTATCTTAACCTCAGTGGGGCAACGCTGTGCAGCAGTGGTAGTCCTTTAACTTAAAATTCTTTACTACAGTAGGATGGTATTTGCTTATGGTGTTCAAAGCATGTGCAACCAATCGATTTATTTCATTTTGGATGTTAATACCAAGCAACTTCAAGCATTTCAGTCACCTGAATGAGCAACAAGTCTCTCCATATATCTCAGAAGGCAACGAGGAAAGATGTCTATCCTAAGTTTTTATTTAAGATCAAGGAAAATGATTGAAATCTGCTGATAAAAACAGTTTCTAGTCATTTTCCTTGATTGTAAAGGTTAAGAATGCTAAAACCCTCTACGCAAAGTTTTAAATGCACAATATCAAACACTAAGATCATTCTACAAGGAGGGACCCATAAAATATTTTGTTGCATATCATTTTCCTCTTCCACTACTGATAATGCTTTACAGATTTGTGATGTGGCTCAGAAAAAGAATTGGGAAGATGTAGTAGAGACAGACGGCACAATGGAACAGTGAAACTTCAAGGTATACTGCAGTGCTGAACTCCTGTATACCTTGAAAGCCATGAGAGACAGGGCAATAATAAAAGATTTCCATGAAGGAATCTTCATAAAGACGTCATTGATGAAATATTAAAAGCGATCTCTACTTTTTCCTGCAGGTTGGAGCAAGAAGAACCTTAAGAAGCCCATTCAGAATTTTCTATATGCAGAGACGAATTTCAAATTCTTGACTGTTTACTTATTTATGTCACATCTGAATTTGGCCAGTAAATTTTTCTTGCTAATTGATGGGCATGTTTTGCAGAAATTTTGGTCATTGATGCTCAGATCTGATTTTAATTTTCGTTTCTGTATGCCAACATGTAACTTCTTTTGAGGTTTGTAAGCTGTTTACAGCCATCCAAAGTTGAGCTGCCCCCTTGGTAAACATTTAAATAAATATGGTTGATATTGGTTAATTTGCAGAAATATAGAAGCGCAACAAAGACCAGCACAGGTGACTTCCCTCCTGAGCTGACGCTGAATAACTGCTATGGGACAATCCCAGGGACAGAGCTCAGTTTAAAAGCTTTCTCTTAAGTTTCAGTCTCGCTGTCTGGATTTACACAAATGTGGGGATTTCACTTGATGCCGAGTTAAAAATCTAACATAATTCTATGCTACCAACAACACCTTTCTGTATAATCTCTGTCGGAGAAAGTTAGACTTTATATAAACTTCATTAAAAAAAGCCACTGGGGAAACTGAGGCGGCCATCAAGTGACACTTAGAACCAGCTGTATTACAATGAAAACCAAGTATTTCTTTGATCTGTAAAGCATTTCCCTATTACTATTGCTGTTATATTTTGGGGCAATAAATCTTGAATAAATTCTTATCTAGTTGAATAATTAATATACCAGGTACTTGTTTATTAAATTTTAAAGCAGTCTTTTGTGCTTGAGTGTAAAGTTCTGTAGTATGCAATAATATTCCTTTTTGTTTAATATTTTAAATGTAATATGATAATCTCAAGATACTAAAACTGAATCCTTGCTTATTTAAGGTACTTGTATATAACCATACATACATGCACACACGCAAACCACCTTTCATGTGTCCGATTTTCAGTCTATCAGAGAAAAAAAATCTGGTTGCTTCATTCAAAAAAAAACCAGTACAGAAGATGCACGCATGCTTATACGCACTTGTTGAGGGCAAACACAGATTATTCACTATTTCTGTTATCAAAGGAGCTTCACATTGCAAATCCTCCATTTACAAATCACAGAACCTCAGCTTTCCTTAATCTTGTCATGTTGTCACATTTGACTAGCCATGCGAACTGACCTAGAACTGTAAGCACCGGGAAGGCAAGCTGTCAAAGAGATAATGACAAAGATGCCAAAAAGGGCTGCCAGTGTTTTCACTAGGTGAGAAAAAGGAATTAATCAAACTTCATGAAAGAAGAACAGAGGATAATCAACGCGTTTACTGATTTTTATCAACTGATCCAATAGCTGAACATCTTTACCGCACAACTACCAAGAGCAGTAAAAGCTGTAACAAATGGAATTCCATATAAGCAACTATTTACAGCAGCAGTAAACGCAAGTTTAAACTGCCAACATCAAGGACACTTGAATTTATAGAAGAAGTTTAATAATGTGCATTAGTACAACATTTCCTAGTCTTTCCAGAGCAAAAACTTCAGTATCTGCTATTTTTCACAGGGAAAAGCAGTACAGCCTTAAATAAATACTAGCACAAAGACCTTACAGATGCTCCTTCATCTTCATTTTTTATTTTATCTGATTAGTGGAAGAGCATAACATAATAATAAAAGCACCTCATAGAAAATGCTTATTTTCCCAATCAAGTTGCTTCATGAAATGAAGTCAAACCCATAGGCAGCAATACTAAAAGGAAAGAACCTCTCGCAACTGAACATATGTCTTTACACAGTAATTCAAAAAGGCTGAAGGAAGTATCTCTGAAACTGCATTTTTCCAAAGCAGTTTGGATTATATGTACTTCTCGGAAATTCCTTTGAAAGAGTATAATCTGATCAATGTCTCCTACCAGACGTGTGAATAAGTTAATGAGAAGTATGCAAGCACATATGGAAAAATTTTGACCAGCTACAATTATTTATGTGCTGTAGCAGAGGTACACCACAACAGGCACCTTAACCATTCTAAGCACTTTGTTAAATATTAATTTGCTTTTAAATAAGTATCTCCATATTTGCTATTGTTTCATGAATTAAATTTGTGGTAGTGTTACTGTTGACAGGTTAATGATAGCATACAGGAAAATTGCAATGACTTGAGCAATTGCATTGGTTAAAAATTGCCAATATTCTGTTCAAACCATTTCAATAGTACAAACTCCAATGTTTGCTTCCTTAAGCTGCCTGCTTTTATGAAACATTTTTCCTAGAGTTATAAAATTAAACCTTTCAGAATGTTTCATCTGTTTTGGAGACTGTATCTTTCTCCAAATGGAGGTCAATAACTTAATCTAAGACTGTCAGCTTCTAACGCTTTATCATGCATTTCTTTTGCGCACACACACACACACACACACACGCAGTCCCGCCTCCTGGGGCTGATTCTGCTCAAATATGGAAATAAATACAGTCACAACTGGACAGAAGTTATATCCACTTCCACCATACTTCATTCCAAATTTAGGTTTATAGATACACTTGCTTCTCTCTCTGTTATTTCAAAATCATAAACTGCATATACACTTGGAAGAAAAATAATACCAGGCATGCAACCGCACTGGATTTTTTTTGTTTGTAGATGGAAGTTGGATAACAGTTAAAAATTGGAGGAAGAAAGAAAGAGTGATATAAATACAGAATAACGATCCTGTCCCATGTTTATGCAAAAATCATAAAACATAACATTCAGGTCCATTCTAGAATGCACTTGGAAAAGACACTACAAAATATTTTTTCCTTTACAAACTATGAATTTTGATCTTACAAAACCTAAAATAAAAAAATTTATTGAGCGCTGATTTGAGAAATTAATGAAAAATGCTAAAGATCAAAATGAACAATGTTCTGTAACCAACATGTAAATAAACCATGGGTTTATTCTGGGTCTCATTCTGGTTTATTAGGAGCCTGATAGGGCAAGATGCCCATTGTCCCCGTCAGCCAGGAACCTCAGGATTAATTCTCCCCTAATGTACCCATTGTCAGAGGTTTTCTAGAGGAAGGTCTTCAGAGATCCTTGTTAAAATTCCATCATCAAACTGATAGGAGGTTTCCAACAGTTTCCCTACCTCTGTTCTAGTTCAGGTCTGTTTGCAGACTCTTTAATCATTCCTGCCAGAGACGATCTATCCCAGAAGCACAGAACTTCTCTTCTGAAGAGTAATTATTTTTAGCCTCAGAATGCACTGGATGCAATCAAGAGTGAAATATTTTTAAATTTCCCATGGAAGGATCCCTCTGTCAGATACTTGAATATGTTTTCTTTATATAATGTGCATGCAAAACCAGATATGCATACATACATAGAAATGGACACACTACCCATTCATTAACACATTTATTTATTCAAGATTACTTTATTCCTAAATCAGAAAAGATGTCATGTGGCTGAGGACTAAGTATCCTCTGGCAGGAATGATAAAGTATTAGGAAGAGAAGAGTGAATATTACCAGCAGAATCACCCGAGACCTCCCGTTTCCATTTGATGATAAAATTTGAACCAAAAGTTTACTTGTTATATTATTATTTGAAATCTACAAACACACACATTCTTTACAAGGAAACAATACAAACATACATATACTCACATTTCAAACATTGAGCATATTTAGCAGTATCTTCACTTTATATCAATTTTACAAACACAGTTGAATTACTGTAATGGAGTTTAGGAGCTCTAAAAAAAGCACTATAAAATTGTACTGTAGGTGCTTTGCATGCATCTGAAAAACCACAGGAAGGTTAGCTTTGGTTCTAAAAGTTTATGTATCTCTATATAGGCTCCATGTATTAAAACACAAAACGTCAGATAATAAATTAGCTGAAAGTCAACTTACAGATTTGAAAGACCAAATGCAACTTTGGCAACTTGTACCACAAGAATATGGGCCAGAGAATTATTTTTTTGTAAAGCCAAAAGTCCTTTAAATTCCATGACCAAAATTTAGGTACGTAAGAAACAGAAGATACAGGCTTTCATTAGCTTTCTCCTTCAGATCATATTACAAAAAAAGGCGCCTACAGTCACCTGTGATGGATATGTTTATCATATGGTCAAAACCATACCTAACAAAAATACCTTATTGTTGAATCAGTTCAACAGAGGTAATCAACTGGTAAACTGAAAAGTTTTAATGCATCTATTTCCTTCTGGGTAAGGTTTACTGAATTTACTGATAAACAAGAGCACTATATTTTTCTCTGGAATTCCAAAGTAGTGATATACGGAATATGTATAATATAGTCTTGGACACTTAAATTGTGCCTGAACTGAGGGGAAAAAAATGTCTTTATTAGAGAAATAATTATTGCTTAGAAGGGTTCACTCTGCAAAACAGGAAATTGTTTTCAGGGCAAGAAAAGTATTAAAGACCGCATGTCTATCTCAAGAATTCCAAGTTAAAAAATTGCTAAAATAATTATATTTCTGCTTACTTAGCAAGGCCTAGATTTATAAATCAGTAGCCTCCCTACTACAGCTCATTCTAATCTGGAGCTGAGCAGGAAGCACAAGTGAAATAAAGAAAGTCAAAATTCAAGTCTAGTGAGATCAAGAAAGTGTCAAATGTTGACTTCTCAAAATGTATTCTCTTAATGATTTAGAACTTTGAAAAATCTGTTTTAAATCAGGTTTTGTTACAGAAGAACTTTTCAGATTACCACCAAAAATGGTATGGCTAGTGTACAGATTATTACAATTTTAGCATATTTTGGCTTTAGCTATGATCTTGTTTTTCATAAAGAAATGTTGTTATTTGTTTCTATGTAGGTCACTATGGCATAAACAGAAAACTTCACCTTTCATTTATTTCTGCTAATGTAAAACTCTATAAATAAACACTTTTAATACCAACGTTTTGTGTCACACTATATATCCTTTCATCCTGCAGTACAAGCAGCTTCTATGAACTCAGTAGATTTTTTGCATAACATTATTGGCAGAATATGTCCCGGCACTGTTACTATTTATTTTGGCTTTTGATTTCTTATGTAGTGACATAATACCATCCTTACCTGAATTAAGACTAAGATTGTTCAAACTCTATTGCTTAAAAGAGAGAAAATCCCTTGACATATTCAATATATTTATAAATTACCATTACCTTTTAAAAACATTGTTCATTCTTCTGTACCCATGGCTTACAACATGATAGTATATTAGCAAAGCAGCTAAGAGTTTTTACTTACTAGAGAGCGATCCTCTGAAGACACAGACCCTCTCTCCCACTATCTTATCCATAGGATAGACTTTGTGAGTGCTTTAGGGTCTGCAGTACCCTTGTGGGCAATATTTGCCCCCAAAGAGTTGAAAAGAAAATTGTTAAATCTATAGCACTTACAATGTCCTACATACATCTAAGCCTTTACTCTTTTCATTAGTTCTGCTTGTTTTGGCTTTTTTAAAGTCACAATCTTGATCGTACTGCACAGTTAAGTATTTATTAGAAAGTTTAACATATCCTTACTTTTCTAGGCCATATGATATTTAAACCGGAAATAAAAAACCAAAGTCAGCAAAATAACCTGATGTCTTTTATATGGCAGAACCTATAGGCTCAAGCTATAAATTAATTAAACTATTCCAAAGATTTATACTATGGACTTTCCTATGCTTTCTCTTACGATTAAATGCAGCATGTGAAAAAGGATATTGAGACCTGGATGGATGCATCAAGAAGTATCAATGATTGTTACCTGCAGAGGTGTTACAAGAAATTTCATCTGCTGCAACGAAGACGAATTGATTTCTGCAAGAGAAGATAAGATTCACAATACTGCTTGCTGACTGGGAAATGTGCTAGCTGCCAATTGACTTGATGTTTACAGATGGGGTAGGGTAAGGGTGCTTAATTTTAATGAATGTAGCAAGAAAAAGTGTTGACGTATTTCAGTACTATAGAGTTTATAAGGATCATGAGGTAGACATGCTGGGATCTTTTAAATGAAATAATGGTGACATTTGGATATGGACTATGTACAAACTCTTGCATTGGAAGCTTCATGTTTAGTGTTACAGATATGTCAATATATTTATGAAGTCTAATAAAAATAAAACAATATTTCTATTCATATAGATATTGAAGGGCACTACTGCAAAATATGTAAAAAGAGTTTTTTGAAAAAAATAGTTGCAGTTTACTTCGTGCATCTGAAAGGAGGATATTGAAAGTAAAATATTTTGCTTTTTATATGTCTAGTATGATTGCAATCAGAAAATTAATTTTCTGCTATTTATTAAAAAATGACATAGTATATTCTCATATACTGTCATCCAAATACATACAAAAGTCTTTTGCAGAATATTAGGAGAATAAACTAGAGATATGGGTAATTTAATATAAACCTTCTCTTGCAAAATTCTTTTTTAAACCAGGTAACATAAAAAGAGAAATGCTAAATACACTAATATTTCAAAATGCAGAAAACTTCACTACGGCACAAATCCTGATTTGTCCTTTCCAAAGTCAAAGCAAACAGGATTTGGGTCAGTGGAAACCATGTTTAAGGATTAACATCAACTGATTCCTTTATATGCATATACATAGCTTCCTTCAATTATTTTTGTGTTGTGCAGGATTAATAAAGAACCTGGGTGAAGTTTTAACACCTGGGTGCTGTTTTACTCCAAATTGCACGTAGCTCCTCCAGCCTGCACTGCTAGGCATGGTGAAAAACTGGGTTTTTCTGGCTTGCACAGCTTTAATGCAAGAGTCTACCAAATAGGAGCTAGAAGGAACTACTTCTAGCTTGTACTGAGGACGACCTGGAAAACTTAGTTCTGCAAGACGATGAAAGCTCTGTCAAGCATTAAGTACTCTGAAGATCCTATCGAAAACTATTCAGTTCAGGAGCAAACTTCTCTTAGGGGTAACAGAACCTTGAGGAGTTAAGCCCTAAGAGAACAAAATCAAGTTCTATTACTTCACCTCCAAGGTATTAAAGAGATTTGAATGTATCATTTAGAAATCTGTGAACCTTGTTACTGAGAAGTTCACATTTTGGGAAAAAAAACAAAACAAAAGAAAATAAGGAATCTGTAATCCATGCTATAGGGACAGGATTGATTAAGATCAAAAGTAGTATCTAATCATTGCCTCTGCCCTATCTCAGTGATAGTAACACCTGCCTTTTAGTGTGAATGAACGTAGTGATCAAACTGCATATCCTTTCCTTCTGAGTTGAATGTACAGATTGGTAGTTTTGCTCTTTATTTTGTCATCTGCAGCAATTTCACAAGCTAATGAGATCTACCTAGCATGTAATGCTAAGGACATGAATTTTAAAAAATGAAGGGGGATAAAGTTAGCATTATAAATACAGAGCTACTCTGTATTTCATAGGTAGTATAATTTGTCATTGTATTTACTGCTATCACCTCTTTTATTATCGCCTCTTGTGATAATTATATGGAAAGAAACAGGTAGATGTTTGCCTAAAAGGGATTCATCCAGTAGCAATGCAGACTGACTAGCTACTGTTTTACAGAAAATCCTTTTGATTCATTTCTATGAAGTTATTAAACTGCCCTCTCATCTAAATGAAAAGATCACTTTTCCTTAAAAACTGCCTCTAAAGTGGCAAGCTGAGAAACTCCTTTTCTTTATCTCTGTTCAGAACATTTGTTGTTATGGAACACTGAGCCACAGAGACTGTATCTTCAGATGCCAAAGTACAGAATTATCTGTAAGAATAATATGCTTAGTTACTTACACAAAGACCCCAGAACAGTAACTGCTATTTGATTTTTGGAACCACAGATGTTATTGAAACTGTTCTGAAATCTTACTTTTTATTACCAACTCTTTACTAATTACTGGCAGAAAATTAATTTTAAAAAATTTAACCCAAACTGTTACCTATTTAAAAAACATCTACCACAAACATTCCTTGTTATACTGCTTCAATTCACATAGGAAGATACTATTTTCCCTGTATTTTGCTTTTGTAAAATTCATTTCACAGGTCCATAAATCAATTTTAAAAGTAAGGAGAAAGTTACATAGTGGTCAGCATAGCAACTGTGAGAATGAAAAGTAAGACTAGATGCTGGAGTTCAATAAGCCAGTTCAATTTTTTGTAACTGATTAGGTGTTATTGGTAACAACTACAAGAAACTGTTTAGTAGTTTGACGGCTTTAATGTTTTTATAGTGGCAGTTTTTTGTTTAGTTAAATTCTGTACTATTGTTTACATAGACCTAGAGAGAGAACTGATAATCAGAGGTGTCACTATACACATATATCGCACCTGATGTCCAAAGCAAGCATCATTCCTTAGTGTGGACAACCCCCCAGTTTGCAAAAGGAGTCCTTCTGAGTTAAGCTGACACTGGGGTGCATCATATTCTATCTGTCTTAAAGTACAGGAAAAGCAGACCTGGAAAAGGGCAGCTAGCCTACCTCAGTCCTTTGCAAATGTAGGATTGTTCCCTTTAAAGACCAATTTTATGCACTAACTGTACTGAGCGTGCAAGGCTTAAAAAACTCACAGGTAAGGTATGGTGAAAATTCATGATGCATTTTAGGTTGTTTTAATGTTCCTCATCACTTCTACAACTTTTTAGTGATTCAAAAAGGTACAAGAAATGTAAGTGGACCCAATTTATTATACAATAAACCCTGCTCAGTTATTAAGATACAGAACTGCTTCCATCAATTTAATTTGTGCATTAGCAGTGAAAGTATAGAACAAAATTTTTACTGCTCGTTGTTTTATACTTCAGATGTAAAAGAACACACATTTAAAATCCAGTGAACTTTTTTTTTCTTTAAAGAAAATTTTAAAACGTTACTGGTTGTAAGGGAGATAAACAGAAAAACAAATTGAAAGAGTAACGTGACAAATACATTGACGTGAATGTACAGTTGGATATAGTCAACTTGCCAGATATGCACACCCTGGGCTAAGTGCAATCCTTTTAAGTGCTGGAGTGGCACCCTTTGGCAGCCTGAGCTCTCTGATCGAAACCCAGACAGTGCAGGTCACGAAAATGTACTTCTGGGACTCAGAATGGCTGTGTTCCATCTGAGCAGCTATTTCCCAAGGGCAAACGCTTCTGCATACTATTACTTCTCTCAATCCTATATATCAATTTCTTATTTCTTCTAGTAAATTGAAAACTACCACAGATTTTTACTAGTGTGGTAATAAAGATATTTTTAGAGTTGGAAAAAAATGTTTAAAATTCGATGTATTTCCTGAATTCGGACAGAAGCAGAGGGAGAGGACAGCAAAAGTAATAGTAAGTGATTTGATGCTCTTTCTTACTTTGGGGTAGCTATTGAGCCGGCATTACCCCAATTTTCAAAAAGGTTCAAATATGTTCTAATTTCCCCTGCACTGTTCCCTATAGACCCTTTGGCAGACTCCTAACAAATATATTCCTGGAAGGCCCCAGATCCGATATAAACATCCCTATCAGTTTTAGCACCTGCTATTTCTACCCAGCAGGTCTTCTGCATATGCAACACATTAGGTGCTTGCTTTCTCTCTCCTTGATGCTGTTAGTTTGGTGAAAACAGGCCATACTCTAGCATAAAACCGTATTAAAAAAAAAAAAAAATCTTTAATCACTAGAATCCAAGCCTTATCTTCCCTATGGATGTTTAATATACAGAACTACTTCTGCAAAGAAACCTCACATGTGAATACCTTCCCGCTTTGCTTCTTGCTAAACCATGTCCTAGATGGACACTGTGCTAGAATGGAGAACGGCTTTAGGAGAGGAGTCTTGGACCATCCTCTGTCAGCCTTTCCATCTTTCTTAGCATCTTTTTCACAAGGTAGCTTGAAAAGAAAAAAGGCATGCTATTCTACATGTATCTTTCTGTACTGCACTTTTTATTATAGGAGACCTTTTAATACAAGATGCTTTACATTAGGGCTTATGCCCTCAGGAATGACTTCTAGTCATTATTAATCTAATAATTTGTATTTAGACAGGGACAGGGCTTGCACTATAAAAGCAAATGTTGTCTGAAAGTTTTTGTGATGGCATGAGGTGGGCAGGAAAAGTCCAGCTGCCAGAATCAAAATCTTACTCTGCAGTATCAAACTTCAAAGAGCATAACAGAATATTTTCAGGTTCAACTTTATCACCTGACTAAAAGTACCCTGTTCTAAATTAAAGCAGGCCACTGAATTGAAAGACTTAGATGATAAAGTATTAAACCAAAATATTTAAGCAAGTGAAGAACAGGATTTTAAGTGAAGCTTGACTAAGGTTTTTCATTATATACGCTATTTAGTGGAAAATATTACTAATTACAAATTATTTCAGTAAATGTTATGTACTCACAGAAATTAGGCCTCCTGGACTGTGCAATTTTATCTAATTTTTTTTTTAAATACCATAGCCTCATTTCTTCAGCATGTTTCTACTACCACAAGTTAATTAAGAAGCCTAAGATATTTCATAAATATATTTTGTCAGTACTTTCCCTTACCAAAATGTTGCATCTACCCATTTTCAAGAAGAGCTGTCTTTTACGGTCTTGCTTCTGACAAGTCCCCTTAACTGTGCTGAAGTAATACAGAAAAAACTTCCATACAGTCATTCTAAAGCATACTGACCTAGTACAGGAGCTACATGCATATCGACACTGAATTTAAGCTTAAGACTTTATATGTGAAATTTAGTAGAACCATGTCAACAATTTGTAATTACTGTGTAGTATTTTTAGCTTTTATTTCTACAGAAATCTTTTCTGTAAGCATGTTTAAGTAGTCTTGACTCTCTTTTAATCTACATACTCGGACAGTCAGTTTCAAGTTTGAGATATCTGATATTCCAATGAGGTTGATTAGCTTTTAGGGTACATGTATTTTACATGCTCCATCAGGAAAAATTAAGTGAGCGTATTAAGAGCATTTCTGTTTAATGAACATTTATCACTTTCCTTCAAACTTTTCCAAAATTCCCTTAATGTTTCCCATCCTCATGAACATTAACACCAATGATCTCAGCTACTGGAATGTCAACTAGATACCAGAACAGAGAGAGGAATTGTGTTTTATACCATCTTTGATACTATACTGGAGCTTTAGGCTCCGTCACATGTGGAAAGTTGGGAGTTTCTCCTCACTGACAAAATGGAGTGAAAGTTTTCTTAAATACTGAAACCCTGATAATTCAGTTACACCTAAATATATACAACTTGTGTCACATTTTCAACATCTAAATAGACTTTATTTTAAAGGTCAGTGGCAACTTAAAGTAGAATGGAGCTCAGAAAGAGCAGAAGCTTATAGCAGAGCTTTGGGTGTACAGTACAGACCTAACCGCTGATCCTGCCTAACCCATACGTGATTTGGCTACTTTACTATTAGTTGGAAAATTCAAAGCCTGGAAGTGGAAGATAGGAAGAGATTCAGGGAATGGGTCTCAGATGCTCTTTTTCATGACTTGAGGAATCTAACCATCATGAAGCACAATTCCAACCTCATTTCAGGATAGATTGTTACTCTGAGTGCTCCCCCTAAAAGTTTGCTTATAATCGCCCCGCCCTGGGAAAGGAAGTGCTCCTCTTTCTTTGTTCCTAAAAAAGCATCAACCTACTACTGCATTTTCCCTTCTACAGTCATGGCCCCGCTATTCTTCAGATGTACAAAAGTGCCCAGAGCTGTGTCTGGGAAGTTTATATACTCAGGTCATTGTGGGTGTAAGAACCTATGTTTGTAGGGCACATGAGACAAACTATAAGTGGTGTCTGTGTGCTATCTTCTCCCTAAAAGGCTGGGTGACAGTTGGTCTTCTCAACACTCTATATTTTACACAGCACATGATTAAGAACAAAATTTTGACACACATATAATTTCACTCAGCACTACCAGAAATTTTTAGCCCTTCTTCTTGGCAACACAGAGCTTCCATAAAATAGAAGCCATAATAGAGGTCAAATGGGATTTTAAGAAATCAGGAATTCCCTAAAAATAATCACGCTAACTAGGAAATTTGAAACGTAAAAGAAATTATAATCCACTAACATACAGTGATTATGTTTCATACACCAGGATTCTTGGACTTTGCTTACTAACTTCACAAAACTAGACAGAAATAATTTTGCTTAACACAGAGGTGCAGCTCCCCCCCCGCCCAAAAATACAGCGACTGCTGAAAACAGTGCAGAGCCCCAGAACATAGCAAATTAAGATGAAGGCAAACACAATACTGAACAGAAGTTAGAGTGGGAAGATTTAAACTATATGTAATCAGTTGACTTTTTCTGGGAAGACCACCATGGGATTTACAAATACAGTCAATATTTAGATTTCCTGGATCAGAACCTCAGCTGGTAAAACTGATGCAGCTTAGCTGAAAGCGCTGACCACCGGAGCTATTCCAAATTGTATTCTCCAAGGATCTGGTGCTAACTATATAGTGTAGCCGTGATTTTTCCCAGAAGTGTTATATGTGGTACATCTATACATTTCTTCATTATATTATTAAAGATACTTTATTTTCCCTTCATGCTCTAAACTTTAAGGCTTTGTTGCTCTTGTCAGGACTCTAATGTTGAGGGCTTTTTCCCTACGAATTATAACATGGCTGATGGCTGACTGCTTGAATAGTTTCTGTAGTATTCAAGTACGGACAAAGTTTCAGAGTTTCCCTCTAAAATCGTTTTATGAAGTCTTCCCCAACTCCCTCCTTCTGGTGTCCTAAATTTAAATATCAAGGCTATCAAAGAATTTAAACTTTTTAGTATTAGTATAATAACTATAATAAGAAGGTTGATTTTGCTATTATCGCGCTTTATATTCCCATTACTGTAAGATCAATGTACATTACCATACTCGTAGCATTTGAATCACAACACAAAGACAACTAAACAACTTTACAGCCATACCTATAAAATATATGAAATGAAGTAAAAATAAAACTATAAACAGGAAGTAATTCATGTGGTATCAAGCTTCAACACCACTAACAGTAACTTGTTTGACCTGATGTGCATTAGGAAAGTATATTTTACTTTTAGACTAATTTCTTCCATGTCAGGTTCTTTTTTTCTGCAGAATTCCTTGTTCAACCTAACTACTAATAATGATGCCAAGACAGAGAAAGACACAGATATCCTGCTTTCACTTAGCTATTCTGCTTTCATTGTCAAAAGATAATGCATCCCCCATCTCCATTATTCCTGACCGTTTCATTAAATGCTCTTTTCCGAAATTTTGAAGCAGGCCTTGGAAGTGTATGGAGTAAAACCCTGCGTCACATTAAAATAACGTAGCTACTTCTGTAAATATTACCTCACAGAAAATGCTACAGCTCATCTTCCCTGCCCAAGCAAAGGCAGCTTGTCCATTTGCCCGGGCTCAGCCGCCACTCCAGAAGGTCCAGCGTCACCTCTGCCTGCACGGGTGTCTCACATGGCACCTTGCATGATGCCTGCTTCCAGGCAGCTTAACAAAGCCCTTAATTTGACTGCCAGGTTAGGCACCTCTGCATTGCTTTTTCTCTGTGCCTTCTTTGTGCTCAATACAGGACATTTCAGCATGACTTAGCCAATGACAAGATGTCTCTAACATAATTCAGACTGCCAAAGACAGCAGGAGACAGAAAAGTTACGAAATCTCTCTCATTAAATTTTATCCTGCCACCAGTCACACAAGTTCTTGAACAGGAATAATTCGTTTTAATACCAAAAAGCACTTTTGCAATTGTGAAAAGCACACCTTCAAGAAAAGGAAAAGAAAAAAAAAGAAAAAAGAAAAAAGTCCCTAACTCTCTGGACACAAGTGGAAATGTGCGTTCCCAAGACTGGTGATAAGCCTGTATCATTCCATTTACTCAGAGAAAACAAAACAAAAAAAAACCCAAACAAAACCAAACCAAATCAAAACCTAAAGAGAGAAATGGTCAGCAGAAGATGCTTTCTCATAATTTCTATTCTTATGCCCGGCTTCCCCAGCAGATGGACAGGCAACTTTTTTAGGCCTTCTATTGAACTAACTAACCTGTTCAGATGCTACAAGAGAGAGACTCCTTTTAGCGTAGCCTAATATTAATATAGTAAAGCATGTCAGGGAAACGACAAGGTGTCCATACTGCATACGGTGTAGATATAATTCTTCCATGGCAATGTCTTGTATATGAACTCCCCCTCTCTCTCCTCCCATTACCCCTCAAAGACCGTATAAAGAAAATTCCTGGCAAATTCGTGCTATACTTTGCAACCTAGTATACTTATTGTGCAGCTTAGCATAGCTGTTGTGAAAAATATGTTTATTTTTAATGTATTGCAAAACATGGACAACGGCTTACATCACAACCAGTGGAAAAATCTGTAGCCTTTTCACCTACATTTTAAATCTACACATATTTTATTTCCTGATCTATTTATTTTTTAAATCAGAGCTATACAAATACGCTTAGTTCTAATTCGTATTACTTGCTGTATCAGTGGAATTTTTCTAGGTATGAAGTACTACATAATATACATAGTATAAAAGTATTTATTATTAATAATACTATATACATAGTATAAATATGCATACTTATCTGCAAGAGGAACACAGATGATTTTTAAGTGGATCTTAACATTTGAAAGTGAAACCTAAAACTAATAGGTGAAAATCTGAACACCACATAAATCAATAATAGAATTCATACAGATGTCAGTGGCATAACTGCTCTAAGATTATTTGCCTTTTACTGTGATTAATACAGCCTACACACCTAAACTAAATCCTTGAAGAAGTAATCCAGTAACTTTACTTCAGAAGTGCTCAATGTCAGCAATGCAAACTGATGTCAGTATGATCCAGGACTGCTAAATTAAGGCTATTTTTGAAGTTTTATGATTTATATTTGAAATTTTGTTTTATTACTATATTTTGGACATATTTTTCACTCTAGGGTAAACAGTACAGAATTTTGAAGTCAGCTTTGTGTAAAAAATCAATATTTTATCCAGTAAAATACATAACAAAATATGTATTTCTTTTGTTGGGGGATTTATTCTTTATGTATATCATGTCATCTTTAAAACAATGTCTCATTAAAACATACTTTATATTTGTTTCTGATTTCATAATGTTTATTATAGTTTACTAGGAACCACCATTTTATCCACGATAAAGTCTCCCAAAATACAGAAGTATAATTATAAAACTTCTTTAGCATTAACAACAATTCTTTTCCTTTAAATTATTTTAATGTTTGAATGACTTTACAAATTACTTTACAACATAATTTTTTCGTATTATAACTAAAATACCGTATATATGAAAACCTTGCCAGGGTTATTTAAAAATTCATTCAAGAAAAACAAAATAGAGTTTAGAGGCTGGTACACATTTGGTTTAAACAAAGACCTTACTTTTTTCTGCATATATATGAAACATCTTATAGCAGTTTTCACGAAAAAGTCGTGTTTTAGGATGTATGGGTAAACTTCCTACTCCCATTCCTGTTGCGCAGTATTCTTACGAACTGCTGTTTTGCCACAGGTATGTTCCTAGAGTATTAGAAAGTTGACAAGCCCAAAGTTATGTGAAAAAAAATTCTATTTAAATACCTAATCAAATGGTTTAGACTCCTTTGAGGTGGGAAACACTATAGTAAAAACATGCAAGAGTGTAAATTGCCTCTTTCTTGATAATTGCATCTACATAGTTATTTTAAGTTTGTTCTTCTAACACATCCACGCCTTACCTAAAACACATTGCAAATTACGTGGCTAATCCATACCGACTATGTCCAATTCATTCCAGATTTCATAAATAACATTTCATTCCTTCATCTCCTCTCTGACTCTTTCACAATACTCTTAATTCCTTCTTGCTTTTAAAGCGCTCACAGTGGAAGCACTCAGGTTGACAATACTTATAGCATGTTCTAATCTGCCTTTTTGTGGTCTATCAAGTCAATGATCTGAAAACTAAAAAGTGGATAATTAGACACTGACATGTCCAAAGGAACTGTTACGGTCTATCATGTCACAGGCGCTGACCCAATAGACTGTAACAGTTTTGGTCTGTTGGATTAGGAATCAACGTTTTAGCAACTCCCTAACTCCATATTTATCCAGTCTGCTGAATACAACACACTTAAAAATTTTAAAGTCGCACTTTCTTTCAATGTCCTCTAGGAGTGAAGAAGCCCATATGAACTATTAAAGAGAGAATGCCTACTTTAAAAATGTTAATCCTTTTTTTTTTTCTCTTTTTAGAGGAAAAGCATGCATGAAAATGCATCAAAGGAATGTATTTATAATCACAGTTATTTACTATGAACTTTTATTTTAAAGTAAGAAACTCCCAAGATAAAATTCATGCTATATAACCCGATGTAGGCTAGATGTATTAAACAAAAAGAAAGCAAGGATATTGAAGTTGATATGTAAATGTCAGAATAGGTGCACTGATTTTTTTTTTTTTTTACTGATAAGCATTTAACAGCTCCCACTATGTTCAAGAAGAAACTGGCAGCAAAAGTACTCAGCATCATTAAACTTGGAGCACTTCAGGAAGGCAGGCATGGAAATCTAGGCTCTAGTGTTCCTCTACCTTCTCTCTCAATTTTTTCTTCATGATTTCCAGCATGGATTCCAAGCCAGATTTTGCAGTAATAGCCAAGCCTTTCCTTGTCTGTGGGGATTCTTAAAATATCCCTTGATATTACAGTGAAGGAGAATGGAAATTACAGGAAAGAGAAGTAGAAGCAGGGTATGAAGAATACAAGCTCTGACATGATAAAAGTTTCGTAATCGGTGTTTACCATCATTCTGGGCCAGGAACCCTAAGCTTTTTCACTACTATATTACCTCAGATTTGAACTAGTGGAGTAGTTTTAATAGTTACATGGATATTACATGAATACTGATATTACACACAGGTGAATCAAGCCTTCAAAGTATCAGAAAACATATTAATTCTACCAAATATTAGAGGAATGTATTAAAACATCAGAGTATATATAGTAGCTTTCTAGACTTGGTAGGAGATTATATTTTTATGAAATGTAATTTTGCCATGTTTTCCTACATTAATATGACCCCCTGTTTCTCCCCAAAAAGCGGTGTATCTACAATATTTTAGAATGAACCATGTTTCAATCATTAGAAAGTACTCTATGCAAGACATTTTTATTTCAGGAAATTCCTTTCAAATTGCTCTAATGAAACTCTCTCTTCATAGTATTTTAAACTCTTTGATTTTTTTTTCCCCTATTTTTTTTTCTTTATTTGTAATCATCCACTTTTACTTTCTAATTCCTTCACTAAAAGGTACTGTTATGCCTATAACATGAGTCATATACTCCGGTGATTCCCGAAACTGTGATCTGAGTGATGAGTATGGATTATGAAATATTAACATGATGCCAGTGATCCTCTAGTTTGCCATAGGTCAGATACAGACATAAAGACATACAAGCCTAATAGGTAGATGCCCAAATCCTTTACCTCTCTGTAACAGCAAAGTGAATGATTTTATTCCTATTTTCAGTATTAGGGAATAAACAAGCTTTAGCTACCGCACAGGATAACCAGAAAAAACTAGACCAACCAAACATCACCACATCGAACCTAAGTGTTTGAAGAAGAAAAGTGTTAAATATATGCTATATTATTGCTGTCACAAAAGCTAAACACAACCTTTGTACCTGGTCAAGATGCTAACTTTGCATTCTCAAAATTTGAGTAGCTCAGGATATGGGCTATACGATTCTTGCTTAGGTATCATCTTGTCCCCCAAACTTCTCCATTTCTCAAGGTTCAACTTGTATAGCAAAATTCAGAAAGGTTTGAAGGTTCCAGCTGGGAGTAGAAGAGTACAGTTACCACTATATTCTATTCTTTTTCCTCTTCCAACCCAATTACTTTAGAAATTAAAACTGTGTATAGAAGCTCTTTTTTCCTACATCTTAAAAAGTACGGTCATGAAATGAATGAAGTACTACATTTTAAAATATTTATCCTTCTATAAAATTATTTAATGGGAAATTAAATTCTGACTGCAGCTGCTATTATATTTTGTATGCTCTCAAAACCTTGATTTTTTTAATATATCACTAGTAAGATCCTCAATAAGAGAAAATAATTTGAATAAAACTATAGCGGTTTTCATTGTTTATTCATAAAATAGAAGATCATAAAGACTACAATATACAAAAAAAATCACCTCCATCTACAGAAGCTCACATTTTATATTTTGTGTATTTTTAGTCTTCATTCTAGCTTTTCATTCTTTAATGAGCATGTTTCCAATTAAATCAAATCTGTACCTATTCTATTTTAGGATAATCTGTCCAAAAATATCAAGTATTACTCTCTACTACTTGCCCAAAGAGAACTGGAAAATATATTGAATTATATCTCTGTAGACACTAGTACTTTGACAAAAATGAATACTCCACATAGGCATGTTAAAAATGTAAACTATTAGAACATCAGGATTTTACCGGGAGTAAGATTTCAGATCTGGAAGATACACAACTTCCATATGACAAAATCTCCTGTCTCAAATTTCATACAAAATCCTATGTATGACCACAGAACATGTAACGCAAACTGATAGTGAAAAAAAGAAATTTTATACTACAAAGTGTTATGTGCAAAATATTTTGGAATATGCCTTATTTGCTTTTAAAAAAGTCTAGTGAGAAAAAAGAGGTCAGCTTCCAGTGATGAGGGATCTAATTCAGACAACAAAGAAGTCAATGGGAATCTTCCCATTGTTTGTAGTGAGATTTAAATTTGACACTGTATTAGAAAAAGGGAATTACGCTCAGAGCAAAATACCTCTGTACATATGTATGTGTGCGTGTCTGCGCACGTGTGTGTGCATGTGCGTGTGCGTGTGCGTGTTTGTGGGTGGGTGATGGATGGGGAATGTGTGTATATATATGAATACACAATCATACATATATAAACACACATAATTATCATTATTAAGTATAACAGGGTTAGCAAGCAGTACAAGCGAAATGACTCTGCCTTTCAGACAAAGGTAGTTTACTGTTACTGGGGTTTTGTTTTATTATACTACCATATACACTTTCATAAATATTGCTGACAAAGTTAATATGCAAGAAAGGAACATTTTTCTTACTCCGATCGAAGATGCAATAATCAAATCATAAAACACAAAACCAATAGCCAATCAATGTGAATAAGTCTGCCCATAGGCTTAATTCAAGCAAGCCATTCACTGAGCTATGTGATGGATCTGTCAAATCCAATACAGCATTACAGACATACTAGCAACATCAAGTGAACATGCAATGACAAAATGACAATACGCCCCACTGCCATGCTTTGACTTGTTCTACCTCATAAATATAAAACTCGATGACTTTGCTAGTTTCTCTTACTCCAGACTTGGACAGAAATCTAACAACTATGTTTTTGTTTATATTTTAAAAAATATTACATGAAAGCTGAATAAAAGCTCTATGAACATTTTATTGACATTTGATTTAGTGCCTTTTGCACATCCTTACAATTATTTTTTCCAAACACTCTCAGTTTAAAGAGTTTGGCAGGCAAAGCTCCAGAATGGTGAAGAACATATATAGACCAGTAGGTCCCCTTTTATCATTTATAAGAATTGGAAAATTTATCAGAAATATTTTAAATACTGGAAAGTTAAACTTTTTTTTTTGATCCACTTCTGCAAAGAGCTTAAAATATTTAAGTGCAATTTAGTATGATGATAGATCACACAGTATAAAAATCCAGTTCTCAATTTTTTTAACTTGTATTCGGTGATTCTATTGATTCAAAAATAAAACAAAATGTATCTTTTTGTTTGTTTGTTTTGTTGTTTTTGGTTTACAATTCTAAGAAGTGACTGGAGAAATCTCCAAGGTCTACCTCCGTTGTGCAATTGTTTTTAGGAGTACATGATTTGTCTTAACAAATACTTAGGGGTTTGCGTTGATTGGTTTCATGAGATTTCCTTGCCACCTGATTCTCCCCTATATATCTCTTCTTTGCCTCTTTCCAGCAATATTTCCCGCTGTGACAAACAAGGATACCATTGCATTTCTTCACAATAGAGCTCTCTTACAGTGATCATTATCCATTGACTTGGTATATTGATTCTGGAGTCCTGAATCTTTCTGTTAACCTTTATTTTTAATTTACCAAAACGTGTCTCCAATCTAAAGATTTCCTCTTTCCATCTCGTGACTTAAGAAGCATGTCAAATATGGAACATTGCCATTCATCATGTATATGAGCTGTGATCAGAAAAATAAAGCTTTTTTTTTTAATTTTTTAAATTAATATGAAGTAGTATTTCCATGATATGCCACTGCTTCAATAGTACATACTCACTGGTCTTCACTTCATTTTTCTGGGCATTGTTTACACATAAACAGTAAATATATTTCATGTGTAATTAAATTAAATAGGGGCTCAAATCAACGCTAAATAAGAGTAGTCTATAAGGAGATGTGGAATCTTCAATATTGTCAGAGGACAGCAGATGGTTATTACATTGAGAAGAAAAGATACAAGCAGTTGTACTGAACTATATTTCAGCACTTCCGATATTAATAATTCACAAAAGATGCTAAATTAAATTCATTAAAAAATGAATGAAAAGTTAATCAAATTCAGCAAACTGTAGTTGTGAGTAATCAGAGGTATCCATGTTTGCACATAGTTTCCCATATGCAAAGAAATGTTTGAGCAGATCGTTATTTGTTTTATTCTCTATGCTAGTTTTAGGATTCTCCCATAAAGAAATTCAGTTACAATATTTGTAATTAAGACAAGAAACCATATTCATTTGGGGGAAGCAGATCAAAGATGAGGGTTAACCACATTTAAAAAGAGAAGTTAAATTAAAAAAATTCCAAAAGATATAAAATTCATTTAAGATATTTAAAATTATGCAAGCAAAGACAGGTTATTACAATTCTAATTATACACAAAGTGTATCTGAAAATTAGACATTTAAAAAAAAATAATTAAGGGTTGTAACAACTGCATTACTACTGATGCCATCTCAAGGTTCCTTTACAGCATTTAAGAGCACTATCTTCTTAGACAAATCCTTTACTTTTTTTGTCAGCAGAACTCTTAGTGATGTTGACTCTCTACCCATAGCAGAACATGTGACCAACTGATGTTTTATCTTACAGCATTTGATTTGTTTTATGAGAAGGTACATTAATCCATAATTAAAGCATTTAAAAGTCATCTTGATATTGTTCAGTTTCTCTATGTAACGTATAGGTTTTCAGAAATTCATTTATTCATAGGAATAAACACCCTATAAAATGATCCAGGGACACCTGAACGATATCTGGCAAAAAATGACTAACCACAGGAGGTTATTTATAATTTTGTGCTTTCAGTTTAGTAAGTTTTTAGAAGCAGGAACTGTTTTGCATGATAAGCTCACAGAAAAATACTAGAGCTGTGACATGCTAACACACCTTTGTGGAAATGAAATGAAACTATTGAGTAGCATTTCACCTTTGTAGGTTACCCTAAGTAGAAAGAGTACATTGCGAACAAAGTGCATACAGCACATACCTAGTTGACATCACTGATCCAAAATTAATAGAAAGTAACTTGCTTACCTGTCTGACACAGCATGCCTCAGCCACACATGCAAATTATTTTATTCACATAACTTTAAAGAAATATCTCTTCATTACCCAGAATAAGCATTTGAAAGGCAAATATGCATGCATAGCATTGTAACATTCATACCATGGTACTTTGTTCTAAAAATACAGAATCCATGAACAGCACTTCAATCTAAGAAATAGTTCACTGAACTTTCTTAATCTGTTGATTTCTTTAAGAAACAGAAACATTTAAAGCAATGTCTAATTTAGCATCTAAAGAAATTTTTCAATACATATTCAAGACTTAAGAAGTTATCTCCATGATTCCAAGGGAAAATTTTCTTAGAACAGGAATTGAGAAGTGTGACCTTACTCCTCTCTGCTGTAGTGAAGCAAAAAATATGCATGTATCTGTCTTTCACAATATACATCCTCCCTTTACCACTGTACGCTCTTCAAGTACTTGAAAAGTATTAAAGATAGCATAGATTTTAAGGGGACAGTTTATGAAGAAAACATAGGGTATTCTTTCTTTTCATTACAAAATCATGTCCACACACTGCAAAGACTTAATTTTATGCAATTTGACAAAATCCTATTCCTACTGAAGTCAATAGCAATTTAGACATTGACTTCAAAGGGGTCCCAATTTTCATCTTGCAAGAAGACAAGTTAATTCATGTGACATGGCTTTTAGTTTATAGAAGTTAAGTCTTTGCATGCTTCTCTTATGCAGATTTTAATAATCTTTTATTCCTGGTATTATTTCCACCAAATGTGGAACATTTTGAGGATAAAAATACAGAGCAAAAGAAGAATAACTGAATTTTTTTTAGTATTTTGAAAAAATCAAATGCCTGGAAAGAAAGCAAATGGAAAAAGTATTGTTTTGCCTTGGATAGCTCAAGCTTAGACACAGTTCTTTCTCAATTTTCACTGACTAAACAATGTCAATGCGAATTGAGGGCACTCAATAGGTTCAGGTTCTAAATCAACTGAAATAATACTCCTAAGACGAATAATGATCTTTAGTAGCAGACCATCATGAAGCTGTACATATATTTATCTACATTGTACAAGGGTCACAGGCATTAACTGGATGATCTACAGCTTGGGAATGTGCACATCTCATGCCTGATTCTCAATTAGGGCCTAAAACCTCTCAATTTATGGCTATTCATGGATTATAATAAAACAGCCTGCTTTAGATATCACAATTATCTGCAGAGCAACAAGACAGTTATGAGACTTCAACAAGGCAAATTTATAGAATCATCTTCAACTTCCACTGGTCAAATATTTATTAGCAGTAAATGAGGTCTTACCTGTCACTGTAGGCAGCTGCAGTGGCAGTGGCAGGCTGGGCATACCGGTAGGCAGCATAACCACCCTGAAACACAAACTCACGCTCTAACTGGATTGCTACGGCACCTTAAATAACATTTTGCAAAATCTAGCAGCAACTGAAAGAGTACTGTCATGCTATCAGTTCGCTTAAGGGGTTAAATACATAGGAAATATTTCAGTGAATCATTAAGCAAAATTTATCAGCACAAACTTCTAATCTTATGGTTTGTCCCAGAGGTCAGGAGAAAGCAATGAACTGTATTCATCAACTTAAGTTTTTTTACAAGACAATACTGTATTCTTCCACAATTTTTCAAGTAGCAATTGTTCTTAAGAATGAGGTGTACGCATATTAATAAAGCAATGCTGAACTTAAAAGAAAAACTCAGCTAATAATCAATTCTTTTTTGTACAAAATACGATTTGCCATGTCTGGTTGATTAAACCTATGCATCTGTGCACTCAATTAACACTTAATGTTACATAGGTTTCCAATTTATACGTAAAATCATAATGAAGAAGCAAAATTCTCTGAGTCCATGAATTAACATTCAGTTGTATGTAACAGTAATTGCAGCTGTTCAATTAAGCAAACAGGACAAACACACACACATTGGAAAGGAATTGTGTGCAGTGATGCATTGATTATCAAACTGTGAAAACAGCAGAGCTTTCTGTTCAATGGACCACGGTGTTATATCAACCATTTCAAAATGATCTCAGCATGCCAATTAACAAACAGAGGCCAGTCTCCACAGATAACACAAACACGATTTACGTCCCAATTAGAATTCACCACCCCATAATCCGCTGGGACAGGGGACTTTTGTATTTCCTTTCCCACCTTCCCCCACCTTAACAAAGAGTTGAATAAGAAAGTATCAGATCACTCAGCTTTGAATAAAAGTCACTCCTTTGCTAAAGTGTTCGCTTTAATGGATTGATTTTTTTTTTTTTTTTTTGGAAGGCTGCATTCGCACAAGATATTATGCTGAAGAATAGGCTACGATGTGTCAACCTTTACTGTAACGGTAGTACATTTTTACTGCAGGAACTTTTCAGGGTTTTCTATTTTGATTTTCCAAATAAAAATTCACTCTTTTCAGAAAAGCAATTTCAACTACTTTTACAAGCTATTTCCCCTTCTGCTGCTTTGCTTGGTGGAATTGTTTTCATCCCCAACAGGTGTAAACCTGTTTTGGTTTGAAGATTTGAAGCAGGTTGGTTTTGGAAATCAATCATTCAGCTGATAACGCCACATCACCCTAAGAATAAACATATGTTTTACATATACTGACAGCTCATTAGAAAGTCCAGGCTTTGAATTGTCAGCTTCCTCGAGGAATATTCTTTCTGACTGTTTCGAGTGCTCACACAGAGAACAGTACATTTACCTCCCCACTCCTGGCCAGCTCCCTGCCAGCAGCAATTGTGTCACCCAGCCACCGGCACAAGGCAGGTGCTTTCCTACCACTACATACGCTCGCTCTTTCGCGGCGAGCTGCTTCTCTGGGCAAGCACAGAAGCGTTGAGATGAAATACTTTCTCATTTCAGATCGTTTGATTTTTATAAACCAATAGAAGGCTATGACTGTCAAAAATGTATAATAGGCACGTATTGCTTGCAGGTATGTACACGCAGGCAATCAGATGTCAAATAATGTCGCCAAGCGCAAACTGAGCCAGTAAACAGTGAGGCTGAGGGATGATAATGCAAGCTGCACGCTTGCTCGGGCTTCTGCTACAAGGCGAAAGGGGAGAGATCATACAAATTTAGCTGTCCTCCCCTCCTGGTTTTTGAGTGCTAAATATAGCACCTTTTTTTTTTTCCTTTTTTTCCTTTTTTTTTTCCTTTTTTTTTTTCCTTTTTTTTCCTTTTTTCTTTTTCTCTCTTTTTTTTCTTTTTTTTTTTCTTTTTTCCCCTGAGTGCTGATATGAGGGAGTATAAATGGTAAAAGTATAAAGAAGATATTAAACTTGTTTTCATGATCCAGTCCTGAAAATGTCTCAGACTGCAAATCATCCTGCAGGATGACATGATTCTGTTCACCACATGTATGACTCCTTTGCTTGTCCTGTAGTCCAAACCCCTTATTTAAATGTGAGAGCCACTTCATTTCACTCCGACTATGCACATAATGACTCCCACTGCGGTACAGAATTGAGAATGGGCCACCACGAGAAGTATCAATGTTTCACTGTCCTTAATCAGACAAAAATGAGACAGGCTGTTCACATACTCGCTGGTCTTACATCTACAGATGGTAGGCTCTGTGAGGATTGTCTGGCTTTCCCGTATGTAACTATCACTACATATTGGTCAGTCTGTGAAGACGGACCCTTTCTTGCTCCCTAAATAGAAGAGTTACATTCCTTTTATGCTTACATTTTGATTTGCTTTCATCAAAGAATTGTTGCTGAACAATGAAGCTCAACTCTGAACTTTAGTAAGATGCTTTGGATTCAACAATCATGAACTTTGTGAGAGTCCTGGAAAGACTGAATCTCAAGCAGAAAAAATAAAAAGAGATCGAAGTTATTGAATTTGCCTGAGTTCTCTGGAGATCTAAAATGCAGGACACATTTGGTTATCAGGAAAATCATAACTCCCTACCAGCCCACGTCATGATTTCATATTTTTAACATAAGCTATCACATAAATACACATTAAAACATTCTTAAGCTAATTATTTTTATCTGGTTTGTGTTCTGCAGTTTTGGTGTGGTACTAAGTTTTCTCACTGTTTTACTTCAATTACTTCAGATGATTTATCATTACAACAACAAAATACTTGAAGGTACACTTTATGTTGGGAATCAGGATGGGTATCTGACTCAATGTCCTGAACCCTAAACTTCTGTGACAAGTTCTACTTTACAATTTTCCTTTAATTTTGAACTTGGCTGATATCTTAGATGAAAAATACACTAGTAATATCCACTACATATACATCTCTTGAGTCACATTAAATATTTATCTTCGTGCCTTAGACTATATTGCAAAATAAAATATTTAGAACAAAATTATGTAATAATTACATAATGATAAATAATAATTTTCAGTGTCTATGTTTTAGAAATGTTTTAGGAATGCTTTGTTTTCTCTCACTAAATACATTCAAACAGAAAGTACCTGACTGTTATGCCTTAAATTATTATTTTGAAAATTCAGCTGAAATAATAAATTCAGCTAAAATAATTAAAAAATGCCCACTGCCTTAGCTGTGCTCCCATATTTGCTACTTTCAAAAGAATGATAACACAATGTTACAGCAGCTTAAGTTGTCTTATAGAGTCAATATACTCGCAGTCCAAATATAGAGCTACATCTCACTGGCATAAAATACTGAACAGGAACTGTTGTATTTCAGGGGATATGAAGAATATCTGTGATTTTGTGATAGAATCTGGAAAATAAAATGCAACTGGTAGCCTATTCTTATCATTTATACACACAGAATCCATTTTCTCACATAATGATTTGAGTATTAGTATGATTTTACAAGAGTCTACATTCAGCATAACGAGGTTTTTCCATCAGCCAGCATGTCATACCTGTGGGAACTTATTGCCATAGACAGGCTCTTGCAATACTGCTCTATAAAGAAACAGAAATGTAATGATTTGAATGAGTAAGGAAAGAAGAATGGAAAGAAGGATGGAAAGAAACATGTAAGGAAGGAATTTAGACAAATTCCCCAAAGCCACTCATTACAATTTTCCTTTCAATGTTTTGCACATCTCTGTGGCTCAGGCAAATTGAAATAGAGCAGTGGGATCCATGGAAGATCAGTAGCCAATTGTTACAGAGAAATCTTAATCAATTTTAGAAAGAAGTTGCAGAATTTTTAGATAAGATATGATAAAATGGAAATGAATGGAAAATCAAATGTATCTGGATTTTTAAATAAAATGTATATATCTGTAGTAAGAATAATTTCCACAAAAAAAGAGTTATACAAACACACATCTATAGATTACAAAACCATATATACATGTGTGCACCTCCTCCTAAAATACATAAATTACTTTTTATCTTGATCTCAGATGTACTGACAGTGTTTATTGTAGATAGAGATAACTAAGTGACTCTAAATGATGGGGGGGGTTCTGTTAGTTTTTCCTATTACTAACGTATTTAATATTCTGTGTGAATGCTGATAATTATTTTTCCTCAATTTTTACTTCCTATACCTCCTTTCACTCAAGGATCTCAAAGTATTTTGTGAACATGAATTAATCAAAGTTCAAAACCTTCTCTAGGATTTAGAATTATACCTGCCTTATTAGCTAAAATTAGAGAAATGAGATGAAAAAATGGCATGAATTATACCCAGCCCTGTAGAATATAGAAAGTAGTAGTAGTCATTTCCTCTTCTTTCCTCCACTGATGTGGTATTAAGGTTTAAACAGTCTTTGTTCTGTTCACAGAGTAAAACTTGGACTGGGAGAATTAAAAATAAAATATCCACCACCTGTTTGTGCTGGCTCAGCTTCTGGAACAGGCCTATGTGAAAGGTTCACGTTATTTCTATGTTGTGCTCCCAGAGGTATCTGTTGCCTCAGAAAAGCTCTTGGTAATATATCCAAACTGACACCGCCTGTATTAATTCCAGCCAAATACAATCACCAGGAGTGATCAAGCATTTTTTTGAATGCAGTTTTTATATCACAAATAAAGATCAGAGAGATGAAAAGACATTTCATCAATAGATCTCAAGACTTTTAAAAAGGTATCATGGAGTGTTCCAGCACATAGAGCATTAGGAGGAACAACCCACTGTTCCCTGGGGACTCTTTTGCCCTTGGAAAAGTCATTTCTCCACTTCTTGTTCTGTTTCTGTGAGTCGCAGGAAAAGGCACATCCCTCCATTTACAAAACAAAAATCTTTGGTTCTTAAAAGAAAGACTTCAATGCTAACTGCATATCCTTGCTTTTCACACTAGAAGAGTGCCTTTCAGGATATCTGATTGCATCGATGGACTTCTACCTAGTATCAAGGGAACGTTGCTTAGATAATTATATCTGCTTTTTCCCTTGGGAAATAAATACGTGCTCCACCCTCAATACCATCCTACCTTGGAGCTAAAGGAGATGGCAGTAGCTATTGATAATCTTGTTCCGTACCCCTGATCGCAAAGTATGCCTTATTCTTGGTAAGCAGCTCAGAAAAAAATCTCAAACCTATGTGCTTATACATTGTCGTGGACTCGCACCAGTTGCAGTATGACAGGTTCAGAATCCTGAGAACAGGTTAGAAAATCTTGCTTTGAACAATAGGACTGGCTAATGGACATGGTTAAACCATATTAGCAAGGGACTTCTGAAGCTGGTGATGACAGAGTTTAGGAGTTTCTCATGTTTCTTAGCCTTCCCACATTTTTAGGTGTGGATTGAAGACTGACACGTTCTGAAAACATTCTTTATGACAATAGTAAAAAAATAACAGATTTAAGGTAAAGCAGAGCAATAGTGTAGAGCTATTATTCTAACTGCATATTTCTGCGCCCGTTACTATTTTTGCTTCATTTTGTGGAGTGTATTTTCTTATTTTCACAAGTGTCAATCTTCATCTAGGAACTTCTATATTTGCTGGCAGGCAACCTTAATTCTCTTTTAATGACTTTTTCTCTTAGTGAATCAATACTTAATTTTAAAAGGTCTTCCTTACTTCCTAATCATCTCCTTTATTTTTCCTACTCAAAGGCACATTTAAAAAGGAATTCAATAGCTCAGCTATTTCAGAGGCATTATTGCATTTCATATAGAACTATATGAAATATAGAATATATTATATTACATCTAGAATCATGGCTGTTGATTTTTCATTTTAGACTGTACTATTTTTATATTCCTATTCGCTTCTATTCCTCTGGTTAATATTAAGCAACTCTGGCTATTTGCTGTTCTTGGTTCACCCTGCAGTTTTCACCCAACCAGTATCTTTCTGTGTCTTCCCTCCTTCCTTTCCACAAAATCTAGCCACCGAAGCCTATATTGATAGCTAGTTATGAAAAGATTGGCATGGTCCGTATTACTGGTGGTACTCAACACAATCATATCAGAATGAAACCCACTTTGATATACTCGTTAATGCATATTTTTGGTCTGGCTTTTCAGTACTGTGTTCCTTTTGTTTTGCTTTCTGTGGTATTTTTAAGGTTCCTTTCTCTCCAATCTGCTATTAAAACCTGTATTATTGAAAATTTTTTTCTCCTTTTTTCCACAAAGCATTTGTTCTTTCACAAAGCTTCAGCTCTGCACTTAAAATGAAAAGCTGAGTAGAACTATGTCATAATCAATTGGGATTTAATAAATAACTTGGTCCCCTGTGAACTAATACACTAAGAATTAATACACTGTGAATTGTAAGGTTTCTTTTGATTTATGCCAGTTCTCTATCTCTCTCTCCCTCCCCTGCAAAATGTTTTATATGCAAGAAAGAACAAATGTGAAGAAAAACAAATTATAAAATAGGAAGCTCTGTACATTGTAAAAAAATAAACAAATTTCCAGAAGAGTGTTTTAATTCTGTCAACTGTTGTAAAGGTAAACATTCTGCTGCATTAAGAGAACTAAGAAATGCAATCAGAAATACAAGGCTGCAACTGAGTGAAAACCAATGCACCAGTACAGTTATTCCATTTTCTAATGCACATGACTATTCCAGACAACAAAACTGAGGCTATCCTAGAAATTAGTAATTTCTTCAGTATCTTCCTCATTGAAATCACTTTCCATTTGGAAACAAAATGTTAAAGTCTGTGAGAGGGTGTGAGGCCACCTAAAAATAATATTGTCAGTCACCAAAAGATATTCCTGTTTTGCAGCAGCGGTGGGTTCCAAAATGACGAACTGTTACATTAACATTTAGTTCCCACCTATACTATCACATTAAGCAATCCTGAGAAAGATGTCTTGTTGCCTTTCAGATTTTTGGGTTGGTAAACTGAGCAAAATGGATGTCACATTCTTTTGACAGTTTGAAGAAATATGAAAATTGGAAACCACACTTGAAGAAATTCCACACTGTACCACGTATCCTATACAGCTCAAAAATTCAGCAGCAATGTGTTTAGGTGAGATTAAAGCAGCATACTAGACTTGAGCAAGCCTTTGGCAAATGGGTGATTCTCATGTGTTGTAAACAATATGTTACTGATAACATCACTAAGTATGTAGGGAGAGAATTTGAACCCATGCTAATGTATTTTAAGTATCTTTTTAAACTACACAAATGAATTTTCAGATAAGTATCAGCCTCTTTCTACCCCTATCAGAAAAACAAAACCTACTTCATCCATAAATTCAAACTGTTTTCCTTATTTATATACAACTTATTAAAAAAAAATCTGCTCCCGTGGAAATAGTTCTAAAAGATTGCTGATAATGAATACAAGGAATGTTTTCTAGAACTACCTATGGAATCTTTAACATTCATACCAATTTCAACTCATCTATCTCTTTGTATCTCAACAGAGACTGTACAACAGAAGTACAAGTAGGTTAGAGAAAGTTCTCTGGTGAAATAATGATACCTGTCGCTTAGGACGAGATTGCTTTACCAAAATAATAACAAATGTGAAAGATTACTGGAGTATCAGTAACATAGTTTACATCTACACATTTAAAAAAAAAGCCTGTGAACACAGAGTATAAGAATTAATTATTTTAGAAGAGTGAAATTCAGCCTCAACCACCTGAAACCTCTTGCATACTCAGACAGAAGTAGCCTCTTTGTATACATTCCAGGTAAAAACTTCAGTATTGGTAAGAAACTTAGAAACGAATTATTTAAAAGGAAATTCATGACCAATGAGGTGAAGTAGGTAATGATGGATCCAGGGCTATAAATCCTTACTAACAAATATAACCACTTCTTACATCATGAGCAGTCTCTACCCATTTCATTTAAATTGAAATAAGTGGATTTTAAAAGAGCAAATGGAGGTCTCCTCAGATTACAAACAATCCGTAGCCATATCTTAAACTTACTATGTCATTAAGCTCTACTATCACCATGGCACTTACGTATACCCAATGTAGTCTGGATCTGGGAAATCTATATCTCTCCATAAAGTATTTGCATACTTCAGATATTAATAATACTCAGCTTGCCTTGACTTTTAAAAATGAGCTTTTGGGGATTTGCAGAAGAATGTTTCTGCTTTATTTTTATTTTTTCTTTGAACTTCAATTTTGAAGGGAGACTCCCCTCCACACACACACACACATTTTTCACATCTTTTTGCATTCATTCAGCATTTGATTGAAGAGTTAATTCAGCTCCACTGAACAATGATAGATGTAATGAACAGAAAGGTCTTCCAATGTGAGAGATATTCTTCTCAATTCTTTCTGACAGGCAAGGGATGGTAAATAGACAAAACAGAGTCAAGCTAGGCAGCAAACTTGTAAAAAGAATGACTCTGGTAATGTACAAGGACAGCATGCACATCAATGAATACTTACATAAATGTCTGCACCATAAAATCCATCCTGGTATACAACACTGCAAGGATGCACACACAAAGAAAAACATCCATATTAGTGCATTTCCACATGCAAATGCCACCAACCCCTGCACAGCTGAGGTTAGTCTTGTCACAAGAACAGCGGGAGGGGGGAAGGAAGGCACTCTTCACATTGGTTAAGGAGGTTGGTAGTAATTATCAGAAGTGAAACTGTACTGAATACAACATCTTATAAAGTATGCCAAATGCTTAGTCAAAGAGAGGCAAAGCATGGCAGGTTTGCAATATACTTTTGGTAAGGTTTTGGGGTTTTTTTTCTTCTTTTTTTTAAGCAACCACATATGGGCAGCATTTTTTTCTATAAAAATTTTCAGTGGGCCAATGCTACAATCAGTTTTAATACATTAACAAAATGCTACCTCTTAAACTACTACTTTCTTGTCCTGCAATTATGTGAACTCTCTGAAACAAAGTGCTAGTTGTCATTACTTAGACGGAAAACAAAACAAAGCGTAAGTTTACATGGTGAGAGGAATGTGTGAAATAATTATACTGATGGTATTCTACCCATTGGGTCAAATCTGAATACCTCAATGTGCACACAGATGAGAGTATTCATAGGTACTGCACTGTTGGCTTGATACACATTTACGATAGTGACAACAGGTCTGTTAAGAGTGTCATGGTGTTATTCTTATTAAAAAAAAGTATTAACCTTCCTCACTTTATCATTTTACAACTTTCTGGTTGTAAGCTCCCCTGGTTCTGAGCTCCCCTGCAGTTTTGGTTGGATACATTATTACTTCTCTGAAAAAATGTAGTATTGTTATACTGCTGTTAACAGTTTACCCAGAGACTGCTGCATTTCAGCTAAGACAAAATTGTCACTGTAAATAGTTCAAATTTTAGATTCTAAACCCTTCAGGATAAATGACACGGTATGACAAAGATGGTTTAAATGATTACACTAAATAAAACCGGAACTACACAACAGTGGCCTACCAGTTACACACATTACACAAGTCCTGGCAATTTTACATTCATTTGGCAGTTCTGCAACTTAAAAGGGGTATTTTCCAATATCAGAATCAACCCAAGCTGTTTCAAGAGCTAAATATGAGAGCACACAATAGGTTTTTTGCAACAATATTTTCAATTTGGGAATACTATTATCTGGGAATAATAGTTATTACCATGTTTCTAGCCTAAGCTGTTTCGCAATTCCAACAAGAATTTTCATGTCAGAAATATAACTGATCTATTGAGGTCAATGACCAAAACCCACAGGGCTGAGCTGGTACGTGTCTAAGTCAGAATCACTTGAGAAAATCATAAATATGCATCCATGCACATAAACCGCATTGGTAAAACCACATTGATGATAAAAGTTTGCTGTGGAATAACAATGTGTGAAAACTCGGCTCCACTTAAATCACAGTGTCTGCCATTTGCTTCAGTAAGGTCAGACCTTTACTCGTGTATTTTCCCATTAATTATGTCTGCAGAGCAAAATATGCCAAACCTCATCTATTGGTAGCGTTCAGAGAGCTTGCTATTTACATTGTAATGTACCTTCATTTTGGTTTTGATATTCTGATTATTTTAAAATATTACATATTTTTCTTAGACCTGTTTCCATGTAAGAAATAAAATATTACACGTGAGTGTGAGGCAGAAGTACACAATTGTGAGCAACATGGAAGGAGTTTTATGAGATCATATACAAATGATACAAAGTTTACTGAAGATGGGGGGCCCAAAACCACAACCCCCAGTTCCTCATATCCCTGTGCCACTCATTCTGGGAGGAGATGGAGGAGCTGGGAACGACGGAGTGAAGTTGAGCCTGGGAAGAAGGGGCGGGGAAGGTGGGGGGGGGGGGGGAGATGTTTTAGGTTCTGTCTGTTTGTAACCATCCAAGTGCATTTTAATAGGCAATAAATTAAATTAATTTTCAAGTCAAGTCTGTTTTGCCCATGATGGTAATTGGTAAGCAATCTCCCTGTCTTTATCTCAACCCAAGAGCTTTTCCATCTTACTTTCTCCCCCTCTACTCTTGAGGAGAGGGAATGAGAGCACAGCTGGGTGAGGGTCTGGCAGCCAGCCAAAGTCAACCCACCACAGTACATTAAAACATACTACTTTCAATTATTATTAAATATTCCTACTCAGAAAATAAGGCTTTTGAGAGAATGTGTCAGAAAGGGGACCTTTTTTCTTCCTCCTCTTGGTGATCCGTGGCTATACGGTGAAGGTGTCGCAAGATGAATAGGGGCTGATACATTTTGAATTCCCAAGTGCAGCTGGTTGTAATCTTGGATAGGTTACTTCGTTCAGCTAGGCCTTCCTTTTACATATAATGCTCAGTCATGTGCAGGCAGAAACTTATTTTGAATTCTAAATATACAACTGCTTGATAAATATTATACCGAAGGGAGTACCCAACACTAAAATGAGACATGAACGCATGACTCCACCATTAAACATGGTTAGTATTAAGATGAAGTGACAGAATCTGGCAAATGAGTATAACATTCCCAATCAGGACATGCACTACGAAAAGATATCGGCTGATTTTATTTCCTCCATATGGTCTGGTAGTATGATAGTGATGTTAAATATAAAACTTTCTGCTTCTTTTAAAGTTTGAAGAAAAGTAATTCTTCACATTTTCATAGATTTTCAGAGGATATTCTCACTGTCCTTGTCATTTGTTGACTCCTGTGACTGAATCTTACCAGTGGAGTCAAATGTATTTTCTTACAGCAGCCTTCATCAGAAGGACAAAGTGTAAAACACCAAGAGCTATCTTTTTCTCTTGCGCTTTTCTTTCCTTCGGTATATAATTTTCCAAAGGGTAATTTGCTTGGCTTATCATCCCCTTTTCTCTCTTTGAAGCTGTAGGCAGAAAACAGATGATAAGTCTCAAGCATGGGAGGAGACTGAATGCATCACACAGGGACCCCTCTCACCACAGCTCCTTTTAAACTTTATATTCAAAAAATTGTCTTGGCAGACAGATAAATCTTGAGTTCCTTGTAAACTAACACAGGGTCTGGAAATAGCCACGTTATTGAAATCTGAATTACTTCGCCCAGGAATGGATGATATGTTAATGCACTACCTGGAGGCATTAAAATACGAACAACAAATTTGGGGGATTTATTTAGTTGCATTTTGTGATTTTATAGTGCTAAGAAAAACTCAGAGAAGAGAGAAATCTTGATTTAATAAGAAAATGTGCATCTAAATAACATCATATGTGGCAATCATTTCCTGAAATTATTTTTCTATAAATATGAAACTGTTTTCTCACCAACTATTATACATCTGCTTTGCATGCTTTTAACTGCTTTATTTTAGTCTCTGTGTCTTAAAACAATTGTTTGTAACTATATTAAGACAAACTCTTTACTAGTTTAGATTCCACCTTTGTAATATCCTGGGAGGACTACATCTGTCTTCATTATCATTTTTCTATCCTTATCTTTCAAAAGGATGGGGTTGAATAATCTATCGATGACATAAGAAGACAGTTCTTGACTGCACAAACCTTAGTTCAATAACTTCATAGCACCTGAGTATCTGTGGCCCTCAGCCATACACACAATCTGCACAAGTTAACATAAATAACCTAAGGCAGATTAAGTGCCCAGAGTGATTGATTCAGCGTAACAAACGGGCATTACAATCATGATTCCATTCATTGCAATAGGAATCATGGTTATAGTTTGCTATTTCCCCTCCAACACAACCAAGAGAAAGCACTTGAGTAACAAAAGTTCTCTGTTTTCTGAGTGCTGGTAGTGTCGCCTTCACTGTCCTACACATATTTTCCAGTTTTTCGTCTCGGAAGTCACAGTATATCTTTTATATGAAACCTTTTATATGAAGCTGTCATGAAACAAATAATAGAACAGATGTAATTACAACCTTATTTAAAATAAACCAAATAAACCTTTCAACACTCTAACAACACGACTTTCACTGTTGTAAATATAGAACTGAAACCCTCGTAGGAGGCTGTTTCAACTTTTTAGAATGTTCTCCAATTCCAGGATCTTGTATTTCCAGTTTCAACGTTTTTCTGCCACGAACAAGTCTATTATCTGCTTTGGAAAATTAATTGAGGGCATTGCTGCAGAGAACAAAGCTGGAAGACATAAATCACCATGCGCTGGCAAAACACATTTTTTGTTCTAACAATTGCACATATATACGAAGCACAGAGTCCAAAGTAAGAGGAAGTTTCTGTGAGCCCAAAGAAATGTATTGGGAAAAACCATAACCACTGTAGTAGATGTAGTAGCTTATATTAGTTATCCTTCTTTCTTAAATTCAGAATAAGGTGTTGGAAAATAAAGCTTCTTTTTCATTTTGAATCAGTTAGTTAGAATGTAGCACTTCAAAACAATTATTTTAACAAAGGGAACAGCTTCTGAATAGTCTCTGTTACTTCTCCTCCACTGTCCCCAACTTCACAATTTTATTTAGGGTTGGTTTTTTTTTTTTTAATTCTTCTTTTCAAAGAGAAAAAAGCATATTGCTATCCTTTGCTTTCCCAGGAAGGACACCAGAAGTGGAGATACAGACTGAAAGCTAATTCTCTGTTAGCTTCATCGGAACTGGAAGGAGTGGAGGGGAAATGTGAAGACAAAGTCATCACACAATAAACTTGTGAAGAATTTGAGGCAAATGATGCTGGAATAGAAGGGCTTCTCATTAGTTTTACTAAAACTGCTATCTACTACTACTATCTGCTATACTACCAGACATACAGTGACACTGGCTTTTCTTGACATCGGTATAAAGATGGAGCATGAGACTCATGAGGTTTTACTATTTGGTGAATGATTTTCAAGAATGCTGAGCTCCTAGTTGCTGCAGAGTTCAAAAGGAATTACAGGTATCAAAATCACCCGCTTTCGGCACTTTGCCAAAGAGAACAAAAACTGCTTCCTTCTCCTTTCTTTTGGCAATGTAAGTACTGCCAACTGCACCCAAAATCTATCATAAGGCTACCTTTCCTAGCAGCTTCTGCTTTATTAGGACATTTCTTACACCATTAGTAGGCACTTTGTCAATAAAACAGATAATCCTAGAAAGACACAGGTCAAGCCAAGAAGACATTGTTTTATATACTGATGTCTTTTTTTTTCCTTATCATTTTAAAATTATTTTGTACAAAACACTCCCTAGTACCCAGAGAGAAGCCTGCAAGAAAGGTCAAAGAAGCAGTAAGCTCAAATCCTCCCACATGGAAGCTGTCCCAAGAAAGAAGGTATGAAAGGAATTTAGGCAGCTTAAAATAGTAACGGCTTTGCTCTTCAACCAAGCTACCAATCTTGCTGTGAAGTTCCCGGAGAGCCCCTGAGACAAGTCGGCGATAGCTCGCAGCTCCACAGCTCCGTCCTCCCATCCTGACAGGCTCTGATCTCTGTGCACCTCTCATGCCATACGCAACACCATCGCCTCTGGCTTCTCTTTCTCCTGCAGCATAGTGCCGAAGCTAAGCTCTCCATGCAAGCTCTATTTAAATGTCAGCGTTCAGTTTTCTCACACAAATGACGGTTTACTCCCTCATTTCAGTTTCAGTAGGTTTTTATGGTACATAAATGAATTATACATACGAAGTTATGAGTAAGCTGCACATTGTAATATTTCAAGGCATTAGAAATTATGCCACAGATGCTAAAAATGAAGTATTTTCCATGAGCTAATAAATAAGACACTATCTCAAGGAATGAGTGAAATGCCACACTCGCAAGAAAAGGATCCGTTAATTATTTTATGTAGTGCTACGTATCTCATGAACACCGATTTAATTTTTAAATTACACATTTTAAAGCATGTGTGCTGTTCTTCGATTTATAAGAAAACAATGGCCTTAAATACGGCTTTATTCAACACTTTTCCTCAGACCTAGCAAAGCGTGCCATATTTGCTATTTCCAGCAACCGTGAGGCACAGCAGGAGAGAGCTTTCCGTAGGAATCACACTAACTTCTTTTGCCTAATGAGACCACAAGATCTGGATTTCCTTCCAGCCTGGGAGGCGTTGCCATTTCTTAACTTTGTTGATAAACAGTCTCTAAGAAAAGGCCACAGGCAGTACCAAACAGGACACCAGTGAACAACTACAGCGTCAAGGGAGACTGCCCAGAAAGGCGGCTTTTGTTATAGAGCGGGGAATCCTGAGGCCGTGCTGCTGAGGTAAACCCGAGTGAGCAGCACGTCAGACTGGTCTAAGAAATACATGTTCTTAGCTTTACAGTTGATTTCCAAATTTAAAGCCAAATGATTCCACTTCAGTGCCAGAACTTTGTAATACAAACAAGTAAGTGTGAAGAAGATTATTTCAGATCAAGTATTCTGTTTTATTTCAGTTATGAGCTTTCTAAGGTCAATGATATAAAATAAAATGAAAAAGGTAATTTCAAACTTCAGCTTTATATTTTACACTTATGTTTGGGTTCTTTTTTAAAAAGAAAACTAATATTTTTCTAACTAAACATTGCTGGAATTTAATGTATATTTATAATCAAAGTTATATCTGTCATTATACAAAATAAATGTCTTTTTTTTTTAATGATTGAAAATATTTTAGTATGAAACTGTTTGCTTGGCTCTAAGGCAGGGGTCCTTCCTCGAGTGAAAAATGAGAAATTGCTACTAAATGAATTGCAAAATAGCATTCAAAGCTTTTCCCATTTTTCTTATCAACAAATGATATTCCAAGTTGTTTGCTTCCTTCTGTAAGTTGATTCATTCACTCTGTGATCTCTTTATTATCTCTGTAATTTTCCTGGACTCCTACTCCCATTGTGACTGAAACCCCCATTTTTATAATTTATTCTCATTGATTAAGGATTTTTTCTGATGAAAATTCCTTTCTGCTTCTTTGATAGGTCAGAGTACATAATGGGTGAGCACAAGACAAAGCATTGCAAAGAGATTCCAAATTGTACTATTGTATCAGTGAAGTTACTAGCACAAGATCTAATACACTAGGCCAAAGAAATTATTTCAGAATAAAGCTTTATTAATCCAACTATGGATCGGTGAAACAGAGGTATGTATTATTTCTGCACTGATCCATGAAATACAAAAGTTGGAAATTTGTTTTGTGCATCGCAAAGCCGTGCCTTACTATAAAGCATGGATGGATGGAGAAAATTAAACCTGACTAATACCTGAACTAAGACCTATCTAAATTAAGACAAAGCTTACTAACGGAAAACTTTTGCAGAGTCAAATTGTGTTAGAAAACATACTGACTGGCAAGGTGAGCCCTAGTTTACTACGGGTTCATCTCGGACAGCTGGAAGTCATCAGAGCAATGAGAAGATGTGACTTCTTACTGATGCGATGCACGGCTCCCTCTGAAGTCAGCTTTACGTCATGAAGGTAGTAGGTGAGATCTGTCCACCCTAACTGTCAAACCATCCTGCAGAAGAACGTAAGAGTGCTGAGCTGACCTCTTGGAATCCAGTTCTGAAACACTGCTGAACCTGACTGCAGTGCAAAACTTCTGTATTAACTTACAGCAGGAGTTCACAACGCTTATACATCTAACTTACTACCTAAAGACACTGAAAGTAAGCAGTACAATTACAGGAGAATATATATGTATTACACTTGGAAATTTAATTCATCCTGCTGAGTCACTGCACTAATAAAACTATAAAAATTTATATAACACACGCAGAGAGCACCCACACGTGGCCCCTTAAATTAAAGCAAATTTAAGTTACTTACTGGTCTGAAAGTATTTACTCCTTTTGCATATACTAACAAAAAAAGTATTGTCCAATTCAAAAACTGTATCACACATAGCTGGTATGTATTTTCTTATATTTCTTTATGACTTTGTATTAAACTAAGGTATTATGTTCATGACATCATGAAACTGGTAATAACCCATGTTGTTATCCTGCTACGTATTGTACACTACATTCAAATTTAAGAATTTATTTTTAAACTGAGTAGAGATGGAAAGAGTCCACTTTCTTTATATGCAGTATCCATTTCGTAGCTGAGACATTCATATTGAAATTGGCTTTTGTAGGGCATTCTAAACTCATTACCATCGTTGCCATGTACGAATACCTGGACTAACTCTAAAGAAGAGCGAGGGCAACAGTAGGACAACTTTGGTGGGACACCATCCTTGTCCAAAGGTAACTCAGGCAATCTTCAGAAATCATGTCTTTCTCCAGTAGTGGTAATATTGTTTCACTTATTAAATTAATATTATTTTGCTTGTCTAACTACACAAAACACTTTAAAAAGAAAAAAGAATACACTTTTACAAAATAACCTGATTCTGTGGCATCGTTTTTATATTCATTTTTAGAACATCTTATTTCTCTGAGGTGACAACTGCTCAATGTGAAGGAATGATCAAAGTTCCTGTCCTAAATATCCCTGAAAATTTAGTTCAATGGCTGACCGATTAGATTTGCAAACCTGTCTAGAAAAAGACACACCTTCTGGCTTAATAGAACAAAGGCTTCATGAGAAAGTGAGGGAACTAGTGAAGGGCACCCATCTTCTACCATAACGAAGTAGGAGGACAGGGTTGTAGCACAATCTTGTGCTGCAAGCTCCCTTACAAGGGGATATCCACAGCGAAAGCAGATGAGCTGTGGAACAGGACCTTAGTGAGGGCCGAGAGAGCGCTCACCTTCATCCAAAACTTTGCAAACCCTTCCTGACTCTTTCTCAGAAAGAACTGGTTGCTCTACGGAGAGGCAGTGGCATATCTACCAGCAATTTGTATGACAAAATACTATTCTGGCCTGGGATCTGCAAAGTTTTCTGATTTTCCAAACTTCCCAATTTCTTAATAGCTGAAAATCTTTTGACAAGGTTAGGACTTTTAAATATCATACGTGGCATACAAAACCTTTCTGTGTCAGCATTTACAGAGCTACAAGGAGAATTTGTTTCTTCCTTCTTTCCCTCAAAAATATACCTCAAAAAATGTGTATATATCTTCTGAATTATCAGAAGATTATTGAGATTCTAGAAATTATTACTATGAATTTTTCTCCTTTGTTCCTTAGTTTTCTACTTGGTTTTAGTAAATGTAGTCACTGACATTGAAATCTTAAGGTATTATTTAGGCAAACCTACTGAAAAACACATGGCCCTGAGAGAAGCACCCCAAATTTCTATTGTGGTATAGATGTCAACTAGAAAAACTAAACAAAGTGCAATAAAATAAAAAAAATACACCACTAAGCCTTCAGGTCCAGAGACAACTTTCAGTGGATGATTTGAAGAAAAAAGAAGTTAACTTGATCCAACCTCCTTAATAACCAGATGTTTGCAATCATCGAAAATATATCTTTAGCTGAAAGAATTTCTCTGTTCCAAAGCATACAGTTTCTAAGAACATTTACATAACAATATGTGACATCTGAAATGCTTAAGGCCACCAACCATGGCAGTACAAATTACAGTCATTTTTCAATACTCTGTGCAGGGTGCACCACTTCCAGCACTGGGACTGGTTGCACGCTGCCTTGTTTTCTGCGGTGAGACACGATCAGCATGCGCCAGGGTCGCAAATAGTTTGCAGCCTTTGGAGAGTCATGCTAATAGGTAAAAGAGGCTGATCTCCTTACCCGCCGTAGGCTGGAATTGGAGGGGGGGGGGCTGCTGCACGAAACGTGTTATACACCGTGCGACCTCGGCCTCTTAGATGTGCACCTCTGTAAGCAGCAGCTGCAGTTGCAGCAGGGTAGGGAAATCCTGGCACTGTGGAGACAAAAAGAAGAAGGCACGAAGATATTCAGATCAATCCAGTGTTTTAAAACACGGGTAATGTAGCACCACATCTGTCCTCATATTAAAGCTTGCCTGTAACTGGATGAGGGAGTTGCCAAATAAGTAAATTATTAGTCTTTTAACCAGAAGCCTCATCTTTTACATAACATCTTTGTATGCAAGCAGGAGACAGCAAACTGGGAATTCAGATGGCAGTATCATAGGTGGCTCTGATTCTCTTGGAAGACACTGTTAAAAATAATGTTGACCGTTTTAGCCAACTCTGCCAACAGGAGACTCTTGAGGTCCAAGTCACCCAGTTCAGACTCAAATTCGTAATGCCAGAGCCATTTCCATCACTTTATTGGATCTGTCTTCAAAAGTCAGCCCTGCTTTGAGTGGGGATGAGACATTAGACCAGGTGACCTCCAGTGATCAAGATTATCCAGTGATTTTACCAGTCTAACAGAGCTTTACTTTTGTTCAAAAGTTGGTTATTAATTGGGTCTTAATTATGTACCAAGGGAAAGAAAGACAGAGCAAGAGTTTTCTCAGATTTTGGGGGTGTACTTTTTTCGTAACAGTACCCGTTATTTCTTCAAAGGCAAGAGTTGCATAGTTTGGAAATATCTATACGAATTCAGATAATATTCGGACCCAATAGAAAAAATTTAGACATATAAAAAAGAAATTAATTCAGACATTTTTATATTGTCATTGCAACTAAGTGTAAACATTAATTACCATTCCATGTGAGACTTAAAATATTTTAATCAGAAGTTGAACAGTAACACAGTACTACTTAGAGATTTTTTTCTGTAAAATATCTGTAAAGCTTCTATCTTCATAAACTTTTAATTGAAAAATAAAAAAGAAACTTCCCACTTCACTTTCTCTGCCTGTTTTTTAACCAATACTTCATGACTTCATTCCTCCTTTGTACATATATTGCTGGCCAATGTTAGAACAGGTATTTTTGGAATGATTTCATCAGTGACACAGAGAAAATCAAATCCAGCTCTGTTGGCACTCAGGTTACTTCAGTTGTGCTTCACTGTGTTGAATTTTTTTTAAGTACGTAAATAAAGAGAGAAAAGAAATAAATATTGCTTAGCAAAGCCCTAATAAGAAGCAAGCAAATGGAAGTAATGATGTATAAAGCAGTAAGTTTTTCAAGTCTGAAATATGAATTGATTTCAATCCACATTTGTCTTTCATCTGTTTTAGCATTAAGTTTTAAAAGATGCCTTGAATTTGAAAAAGAAAATGAAAAATTCACAACTTGTAGATGTCACTGGCTGAACTCATGAAGGAAAATACTGTAATTGTGGGGACTTCTCCAGTATTGCCTTAGTACCGTGGCTTTTGGGCTTTGCTAAGTCCTTCTCACTGACAAAAAAGGTTACACAGTAATTCCGCAAAGATTTACATGTCTGTGATCCAACATAAAACAACCTTATGGCAATGCAATTAAATTAAAACAGTCTTTTAAAAAGTGCAAATACCATATTTTTATTCCTCTTTCTGTAAAAAGAATATGTGTCAAAATCAGAATGATGAACTTAGAGAATTCAATATACTGTTGATAACTTTGCAATCAACTGCTTAAAGAAAGGCAATCAACTGTTTAAGAAGGCTTAAAGAAATAGAGTCGTGGAAAGCATTTTTTGGGAGGAAAGATGAACATATATATCATATACTTGGAAATTCGGACTCCAAGTCCTTTTGCATATGCAACAACATTGAACAGTACAAATACAGCAGTGCTAGAATCATGACCTGCTGCTCAGACCATGTAACTTTTGTCCTTTTCCTTTCCAAGTAAACAGTCTTGCATACAAATTAGTACAATGGGCATATGAAAATGTAAAAGAGAATTTTCAGCGGACTGAAGATATAAGCAAACATTCTAGTAAAATATCTACAGGTTGTGCCGTAGTTCCTCTGATAGACTGGACTGTCTCCCCATACTAACAGATAAATAAAAGGTGCAATGCTCTAATAAAATTTCAAAGATTGAAGTTAGCAATACATGAGAAAAACATGAGGGTTGGACATCATGGCGTCATTGTTCACTTCTGTCCCTTAGAGAATGTATTTGTGAATGCCACATGCTGGACACCGCCTGTCTTGGCTTAAATTAGGTGATGCGCACAACATACATTTTAAACTGTCACTTATCATAACTATTATCATGTTTATTACTTCTGTAAGAGAAACAATGAAGTGGGCTAGTACTCTTCAGCACGGAAAAGAAGTGACTGTGGGAGCTACGACAAAGCTCCACAATTGTGAATAATGGAGAAAATATGGGAAAAGGTGGCTCTTCACACAACCTCTGATTAAGCTGCCATGGAACTTTCTGCCACTGGACATTATGGATGTTAAAAGTTTAAAAGTTTATACGATTGAAAAGGATGAACAAGCAGTTTCCCTGCAGAGAAACAGCATAAAGACATCACCTCTGGTTTACAAAACCACTTTGAATCGTACAAAGCTGACAGAATGTTCAAAGAACTGTGTACCTACACACTAGCTCCAGTCTTACAACCTTTACAATGCAGCTTTTGCTCCCTTCTAAATACAGGGTATTGGACTAGGTGGAGAACTAATCTAATCCAGTATGATTATCTTTGTTATCGGAGTAATGTTTAGCTGCAGTCTGCCTGCATTAGAAAAATGACTCCTTTCCACCTACTAGATGGTCATTTCTAGAAGTAACTTTCTCCAATAATTTGAGAGTTAATTTGTACCTTTTTTTTAAATCATGCAAATAAATAAATAAAAAGAAAAAAAAAAAAAACCTAAACAAAAAAACTCAAGAAAACAGTCCTGAGAAGAGTTTGCTTAAGCAAATGGGGAAAAATGGACTTGAGAGTCTGGCCAGGAAAAACTGATATCTGAAATCGTGGATATCTTAAATGATAAACCTGAATGTTGGTATTCTGTAGCTACCTTTAAAAAACTGTAGTCTTTAGGGACACTCTTAAACTACCAAGATTAAGAGAAATTTCTCTGACCTGAAAGCCATTGACAAAAAATCATTGAAGTCTGACAACCTTTTGAGCAGTCTGGACAACTTCTTCACTTACATGTGCATCTGTAGTTCTCTACATATTGATAGAAAACACACTTTCACAAGAAAAACAGAAGCAGTGGTAAAGAAAACCAAACCAATTCAAAAAAGTTAAAGCTCAAGCAATGTAAGGTATCTAACAATGTCGTGGGCTTGCAATACATGGTCTGGAAACTCCTGCTCTAAGGTCTGTTTCAGCGATTAATTATTTGTAATTAACATCTACATTTAGCAATATTTAAAGCAGTTAAGTAGTCTTCTTTCAGTGAAACACTCAGGGTCTTAGGCAATCTTTCTGCTGTAAAATGTACTGTTTGAAATTAACTCGCCAATTCCTCCATACAGCCACAGACCTTATACATGTGTGTGAAGAATGGACCTATCTCTTGATTTTCAGAAGAAATGAATAAATATAGGTCTGATGAAAACTAACGGGAATTGTGCAGAAGTTGTATGGGAGAAACTGAGGATAAACCTCTGTGAAAGCATGAACTCCTAAAGTGTTTTGTGAGCATTTTTTTCCTTTGAATTGTACCACTCAATCCAGCTTTCACTCAGACATTTTAAAATATATACTTTGCAATAAGTGCAAATATTTTGCAATAAGATTACTCTTTAATCTTCATGGTGGTCACACCTTGGAAAGAATTACAAGAAGAGCCACTGACCTTAAATCTTTGACAGTGATGGTTCTCTACAAAGAAATGTCACTGGAAAAGCAGAGTGCCCCATCAATGAATGAGTAAAAAAGAACAGAAAATATTTTTTAAAAAAATTATTACATTTTTATGAGAAAGAAAGCTGTGTCTTATGAAAGAGGAGAAAGAGCTAGAAGATAGAGATAGCAGGAAGACTCACTTAGCCCATAAGCGTTTACCAAATCCAGAACACATAATGGCGGCTCAGCATTCATGGGAGATACTAAGACAAGACAGTGATTTCTACCATTTTCAGAGGATCTGCAACACAAAGGATGTGTCGGAATGAAAAGCCTGAAGTAATTTAATTGTTTTGCTATGTTTGCCTTGCATTGTGCCCTTAATAAAATTGTGAAGCATAAAATGTCTGGAGTAAAGCAAAACTCTAAAAACCCTTGTAGAAGCAATTAGTAGAAGGTAGAGCAATGATTTGGAGTTCTGTCAGGAAGAGGGTAAGACACAATGGAAACTAAGCCTGAGAAATACGGACCTAAGAGCAGCATTGCAAGGTCTTACGATCAGGTCTAACAGTAGAGTTATATATAACAGAATTATATCCATCCCCAAAAAATTATTTGGGTCATCTGAAAATCATAGTGTCTGAAAACATGCCTTCTGTTTCCAGGTAGTAATATTAAAGATTAAGATTAGAGGTAAAATAATCAACAAGATCATGTCACCCTAGATTTCAGTTCAGCAAAAAAAATTATGCTACTTCAGCCCAGCTGAGAAATCAGATGGTTAGGAATATGTAATAACCACAGAATTTATTTTGCTACCAACTTTTTAATGTCCTCACCCCAAAATAACCAGCAGAAGTAGCACCATTAGAACAGAACTGAAGAATGGACTTCATAAAAACAATTTTATGAAAAGGTCTCTCCCACCTGGAAGCATTAAGTTCTATAAACCAGCCCCAAACCTAATGAATATATTAGCCAGGAGGGGTAAAGATTTTAACAACTTACAGTTTGTAGGTCAACCTTCCTTAGTGCCTCGGTGCCAAACTCAGTCAGTGAAAATGCTATTACAATGGCGCTGAAAATGTGTTTGACTCTCAGCAGGGAAGCATCTGAGTCTACTTCTAAGCAAAAGTACCTTAAATTTATCAAAGTAATTTGATGACTGGAATTATTCTGAAGTGTGATAGAGAACAGGCAGATTTCTCCAACTACACATTGATGATATGAGATGATAATATGAGGTTAAAAAAAGAGAAAGACTTTTCTAAGGACTATATATAATCAAATATCAATCCAAAGAAACAATTTACATTCTTATCTAATAGCCCCATCAGTTCTATAGTTATTCATTCAGCTATTCAAATACGAATGAGACTACAACGGTAACAACAAAAAATCAGTTCCTACAGTGGAACTGCAATTTCACTTTTTCAAATTAAAAAAGAAGAGTGAAAACAATATGCTGTGGAAGCACTTGGCTTTGCTTAATATAATTATCCAAAAGCATACAAATCATCTTGTACTACAGCCTAAATGAAAATTTTTTAGGAACAGTATGTTGGTAAGATTCCTTCTTTAAACTTATTTGTTCTATTCGTATATTTAGGAGGATAAAATTTTAAAAAATGTATTATTACAACGAAAATTGTCCAAAAAGTTCTCTCTTGTGGATACACTTTGTAAACATGGAAACATTGTCAGGGTATCTCCTTCATCAAACTTCAGTTTAGATCTGAAATGTGAAATCTGGTCAGCGAACTGCAACATTTAAGCAAATAAAAAGGCCTTTGGAATTAACAGGACTCATGTTAGTATATTGGTAAAATTTAGGTAACTAATGATTTTATGTAGAAAACAAATATGAGCATGAGGAAACGAAGAGGAACTTAATCTTTGTGTTCACAGATGAAATTTAATAAAATCTTAATTTCTCCCAAAAGATGTAATATAAGCATTGGCTTCACTCACGTTTTATTAAATGAACTTTTTATTAAATGAACTTAGGTGCACTTTCTAGGCACCATATCTCAACATATGCCTTAGAAAACAAAGACTGAAGGAACAATGACAAAGCTTGAGTTCCCAAAAGGAGAAATATAACCTGGTAAAAAATACTTAAGGGTTATACACTGTGTATTAAAGTTTTAAAGCTTTGGGATAGATGGAAGAGTAGCAGATGCAAAAAACAACAGGGGGCAGATTTTGAATCAAAGCCATAAAAATATACAGCCATTTTAATGGGCAATTATTCTTTGCATTTGTGCTGTGGTTTGAATTTGTATGAGTGTGCCATATGCCTCAAGAAAGGTGTACCATCAAAATGGATGAACAAATCTACCTCTCATCACTCCTAATCTCTCCTCCTTTGTGCAGACTAACAGGTCATCCGCCATCAAGATTTTTCAAATGTTTTATGGTGAAGAATTTTAATGCTACATCATGTTTGAATCAGTTTATAGCTAATTTACTGCAACATAGTTTAACTGTTAGAAAGGCGGGGAGACACATTTACATTATTCCCATAGTGCAGGAGGATCCCTGTTGAGGAAACACTTTAGAAGTACTGGACAATAAATAAAAACAAAGAGATATAATGGGTAACATGCTGAGAAAGGCTAAGCAGAATAATCTATATGATATTATCTGAGATTTCTGGAACAGAATCAGGAGTTTATGCTGATGAATGCTGTGTAGCGAGTTTTCACTTCACCATAATAGTAATAAGTAGTATTACTTGGCATTCTTTAAAAGAATTATAAAAACTGTGTTACAGAGGATGTGTGCGGGTCTTTGCATTTAAATACACAGTCCAAAGTACAACGCAAGTAAAATATAAGCTCTGTTACTACAGATTTTAACATAAGAAGGCTTTTAAATTATATATATATATGGATTCTTAAAATTTCAGGGTAAAAAAAAATCTTTAGGAAGTTCACAATGTTTAAAAATAGCAAGCTGAAAATACATTTTTTTCACCTGTCACTTTTGTGAGATGATTATCCCTGGGATCTAGTTGTGAATTAACTGAATTCAAAGGAAATTGCCATATATGTCAAATACAGTCACAACTGGTCACTTACATTTCTTTCATTCACAATCTATTTATTTTTTGAAACACATACTTAAAATTAGTAGCACAATTATTTCCTTACTATTGTACAAAAATATATGTCAGTATTAAACACTGTTGTTTAGGAATGAATAAATCTGTATTTTGGACAAACCGTTACTTATAGGACATTCTCATTTGAAATGCATTGAAAAGGAAAACAAAAATCTCTAATTAATGTACAAGTCTAATCACCATTCTCCACATGGAAGAGTAATTTTTCACTGTTCATTTGCTCAGTGTAATCTCAAAACTGACATAACAGAAAAGCAATGGCCTATAAATCTGCTCTCATTTGTTTCTTTAATATTCATATTCCATTGAACTACAGCTGCTTGTTGCTGCAGTCTATTACAACATGCAAAACTGTCGATAAAAATATTATGAAAGGCAAGATGTGTTTCTTCATGGCTCTGTGTGCCATTTATTTCGAAAAAAATAACAATAAATGACTCATGGATTGTCCCTTAGTTCACTGCACGCTGGGCGATTAGTGATTAATTACCTTGCTGCAAATTGACATGGCACAAGGAAATTGACACAGCTCTGATTAATTAACTTTTTATGTGAGACAGTTACTTACAAAACACTGCACACTGTAATTGAATCCCTTTACACAACACTACTGCATTACGTTCCCAGTCAAAGCCAAATTAGCACCAAATTTTACATAAATTTGGTGAAACTGTTTATGATAAGGTGTACCCTGAAAGATTATGTAAATATTTCTAGAAAGAGGACAGACAGCTGCTTTAAGGCACTGTTTTCCACTATTTCATCCTCAGACATACGAAAAATAAGATTTCTTAGATTTTTCCTACCGAATCACCAATATAATCAAATGCACTCAAAAACATACATAAAATATTTCCGTAAAAAGCAACCCCCTATTTAATGTGTTTATTCTTATGTTAAATTGTAGGAAGACCCTTAACTGTGCCAACAAAACTTATTTGGTTATCTTTACCTTAAATTTGTTTCCAGACCTAATTGATCTACTATTTCAACAATGACTTGCACATACTAAATTCACACTTAGTTTTGTTTAAAATTAATTTAAGCATACATGGAATTATTCTTTTTCTCTGCCCTCCTTTGTTTCATCTCCTCTAATATACCAATAAACAAACCACCATTGGTTTCTATGTATATTGATACTATTATATGCCAGGAATTTATAACCTTTGGAGCAAAATCTTGATGCCAAAGCCTGGAAACTGTTTCATCTTTTTGACTAAATTTTTTTCACTGTGAGGGTGACTGAGCACTGGTTCAGGTACCCAGAGATGCTGTGGAGTCTCCATCCTTGGAGATATTCAAAAGCTGTTTGGATGTGGTCCTGAGCAGCCTGCTCGAGATTATACTGCTTGAGCAGGGAGCGTGGACAAGGTGACCTCCAGAGGTTCCTTCCAACCTCAGCCATTCTGAGATTCAGCCATTTGGTGATTCTGTGATTATCAGAAATTCCCATATATCTCATCCTTCTTTCACTGGACTGTATATGCAGCCACCTGAATCCCTCAGACATCAAGGGATTTCTCTTAACACACAGAAAAAAAATGGAGGATGTGGAGGGATAAAAAAGAACAGATACGACGACTGAGAATTTTTTTGTAAAGCTATGTAATTACACCCACCTACAACTGTGAATAAAAAAATGCTATAATTGGTCATCAAATTACTTATGGTGTACTTAATAACAAAATAAGAGTACCGCATAGTTGATGTTACAAAGAATACAAATGGTTGATGTACAAAGAATAGCTGACTTTTCGCAAAAGACATGACTAACAAACAAGAAAAAGCTCGGTAGGTAAAAACAAACAACAAAGCAACTAGGCCATAAAGGAAAAGAAACAGCAGAGATCAGAGAAGCCGTATCAGATCTTAAATTAAAGAACAATCTTCAAATACAGATGATCAAACTGATCAATAACTTGTGTTCCTGGTTGTTGGCCATCTATAGGTTCCAAGCAAATGGAAAAATTCTCCTGTGTCTAGCTAAACACCGTTTCTGAGACAAAGTAAAAAGGACATGGTTGTGGAAAACTAGATGAAGAGTAGCACAGGATAAAGAGATGACAAAATTTAGTAATTTGAATGTTTATGAAAGTCAATTATGTGGGGACAAGAAGTTCTGTCTGGATGACACAAGGATTACTGAAACTCAACAGAATTATTAAACTGTAAAAAAGAACATTGTAAGAACGTTGTTGGGTTGGGAACGATTTAGGAAGGAAGTGATTGAGGAAAAAACCAGCTATTAACCTAATCCAAGCCATAATGGAAAAAGTTGTCAAAACAAAGAATTGCACCTGCAAAGAGTCATATCGATATTAAAAATGTTAATTCCTCAAAAGTACTTACTATTTGTAAAATTCAGGTTGAAGAATTTTGCTGTATACAACATGGTTTTAAGAGCCATGATTTAATAACAACTGTCACAAAATGCAAGAAAGAGTGACACTAAAGTAAGTCTTTATTTGAAACCAAATCTTACAGGCTAAGCTGAAAGCCACAAAATTAACAACTTCACATCGGACAGACAGAATGACTTGAGATGTATGGTCAACTGTGTGTGCCTACCTACTAAAAATGAGTATCACAGCATCTAGAATGCAAAGCTAAGGAAACATCAGAAGCCTGCGTCTAGGACTCTACACAAAGGATCTTATAACATCATAGATGATGATGCAAAAAAATACTAAATGTAATTCTCACTATTTAGCTGCATACTGACAGGAGCAAGCCCAACAATCCTGTCGTCCTAACTCGTTGGTTAGTCACGAGTACTGCCAGTGGCCAAGTGCCATATCTCCATTAACAGGAAAGCACTAAGTTAAGACACATGAGATGCCCAGCTGTCCTTGGTCAAACATGATTTTTATTATTTGAACTAAAGGAAAAAGATACTTTCCACAATTTACTGTTAAAAAAATTATGCACGCCTTTTCAGTCATCTCCCACTACCCAGGTGTAGGATGATGCATAAGTTAAAAAAAAGTCAGTGGCACACAATTCAGGATATGTCTATTGTATAAAACTCTTAAGCGTGCTAGTTCAGATGCACTGCACCATCACTAAACAGATTAACAGAAGAATGAGTATAAACAGCAAGGCACTTAAAAACAGATTTGCAGGAGAGAAATGAAAGCCATATTTACAGATTCTGGACAACTACAATACATCTTACTGATGACTTATTAGTCACCATTTAAAATAATGATAGACAGAAGGTAAAAGGACAGTTATCTTTAAAATAGTTACAGAAGGACAATATGTAGTGATACAGAACACAAAAAATGCTGTAAGAATTTCAGGCAGCCCTACCAAAAAAAAACCCAAAGAGGTTCACTTTACAATTTAAAAAGGCTGATACTTAAATCAAGAATATAACATAACTTGTATGAATATAATTTTACTCAATTTTGTTAAATTTGTATTATCTAGTATCTGACTTAGAAGTCAGTGGAGTTATCCTGCATTCAGATTTGTGCAACTTTGTTCAAAGCATGGTCCAATTCAATGGGCCAAAACAGTGTTTAAAAACTTTCTAAAGACATTTCAACAAGAGATGACATCAATATTTTTCTCTGGAAGAGATACATGATTTTTCAACTTCTTCCACTTCTATACATGGGGGAAAAAATCATGGAAAGCAATTAGTAAACTTCCCTTCCTATTTATTATTGAGATCTTCTTTATTTAAACGTTCATGTAAACCCACTGTATTTTAACATACGGACAAGGAAGGGCACTTTTCACATTTTTCCTGGGTTACTACCAGGTGATTCTCTTTACTTTATAAATAAAGGCAATTAATTAATTCAGGAAGCACATTAAAAGGTAGTTTGACTCCTAAATGTTCAGTAATGAGGTTTTTGTAGCCTAAAAATGATTATGTGTGATTGGTCTACTCAAAGGTATGGACATTTCCCTTTGGGCAGGACTTTTGTACTGTTTCATTCATGAATCTCAGTCCTACAATGGTTAAATTGGCTTAATCACAGAACTCCCTTGCAGGGGGACTCTACCTTTTTTCTGTGAAGCAATAAAAACCAGACAAAACCACAAACATGTAAATACACTCTACTAATATATATTTCCATTGTGGTGAAGTGACCTGCCATTCCATTTTAGTTTAAGAGAAAACAGATCAATTAAAAATTTAGTTTGCAGAAACCTTTTACATTTAATTCACAAATACTGTAACATAGGCAAATTATTTATACTATGGGAATACTCATTCTTTAAACTGTTCCTGACCCATATATCAATTCAAAATGGCAAGTTTACTAAACAGGCTCTCCCTTACCAATAACAGTAAAATCACAACAAATAAATTCATAAAAATGACAACAATAAAATCAGAACAAATTGATCATTGATGTCATTACAATAACATATACGTCCATTTGGATTGAATATGGTCAATCATGTCTGACATCCACACAAAACCCAGAAAAGGATATACCAAATGCCAGGAGCACCTACGCTTCAGTTGCTTGGAGTATCAGGATAATCCTATCAGAAGACTATCATCATTACAATATAATTTTCAGGTAATTACATGTGTGCAACAGATTAAACCTGACAAAATCAACTGAATCAAGGTTTCTAAACTGAACATTTCCACTAATGATTCTGCTCAGAAGTGCACTTTAAATCACCTTTAGAAAATTCATATTTTCCCCATGTAGTCTTCTTGGTACTGGAAATATCCCAGTATATAATATAAATGTCAAAGGTCTTACTCCAATTCATTAGTAATGCCACAGAAAAATAAAACCTGTGCTGTCTTCACTGAAACAAGAAACACGAAAATAGTTTCATACAGCATTCTTTGGGTAGTTTACTAATATTCCTAAGCCAAGTAACCTACTTCTAGGCGAGGAGATTCAACAGACATATCGAATAGACAGGCTTTACTTAATCTCCATTACTGTAGCATGAGTCCTCCAATGGACTAAATCCTACTATTGGGTGTGGTATTTATACTTAGTATTTATGATTTTCTTCATTTATTCCATGCATATCAACAAAGTCCTGAACTATCCTCCACCTATGAATCAAAACAAAACACTCACAGGAAAAAAAAAAAATCTTTTAAAATAGTACATGTGTCTGTCATACATAAGTTTTGATAAGTTTCTAACGTGTAATTAATACTTAAAGATTCTTCTATAGATTTTCCTTCTCTCCTGGCATATAATGCATAACTTTGGATCAGCAGGATTATTAGGATAATTTAAGAACATTTCTAATGCCTGCTCTGAAGTAATGGAACGTATTTTCCTGATTTGCTTTAAAAGAACTTAGGCATTAAAAATATTTATTGTCAAAAATATGGCAGGACCAAAGGTTTCCAGGGAATTTTCTGAAAGAACTGCCTTCCCACCTTTCAAAAACATCTCATCTTCGCCTTGTTGTTTTCTGGTTGTTCATAAGCTAAAATCCCAGGGCAACATAGTTTATTGTTTTAATATCTGTCTGACGCAAAGCAGAAGTATTCTCTGGTGAGTGCTTATCTGTCATATGTACTTCTGTGAAAGGAATATCAAGACAAATAAGATGTTCTAGGGCATATCATGGGATTATGAATTTGGCACTGACTGAATTCTGTTTAAAAATAGTTGAAATGATAAATACAAAAATTATCTACACTGATATTTTGAGGATGGGAACTTGAAGAGCATTGGGGTTTAAATATTTTAATTATAAAGGGTTTATACTGTTTTAGTATGAATAGAGAATGAACGCCCAAGTCCATAAATGGGACAAACAAAATGAGAGGAAAAAAATATTCATAATTGAAACAGTTAAAACAGTAAAATTCTATTCTAATGATACAATGGACTATGAACTTACTTCGTATTAATTAAACTCATTGTAATGGCATTTTCTATATTGAAATGAATAACCAGTGATCTGGAAATTCATTTAGACCATTAGGTTAATTACAGAAACTGATGGAAGTTTTACCAGACAATTACAATTAAAGAACACGAACAATGTGGGACAGATTTATAAGCATTTGTACCACCTCAATCATTTTTGCTGAATTCCACTTCTTACAAAATTGTAATCAATATATCAAAAAATGGGCCATCAACTTCATTTGCCCTTGAGAATGATAAAATAAAATAATGTCTGATTTCTGCATTTTCATAATTTTCTTCTTTTAATGCCATAACTTTATTGCAATATGAAAGATTTATTTATTTTGAATAAAAAAATAAAATTTATGGAAAAGTAGCATGTACATTTTGGAGCTGATAAGCATGCTTGCTGAAGATGAAACAACTCTAACATTTAGAAAATGTAAGCCAAAATTGAGATCAGTTTAAAACATACTCATTGAAGTCAAGGCAAAATTCTCTTTTATGGGCATGCAAAACATTTGGGAAATATAGGCACTCATCTGCGCATCACTCTGAACAAAGGCATGCAGCAATTTTCTCTTTTACCGTCTACGTTAGCTAGTCAGTCCAGTGAACTGTCCTTTTAACACGTGCTCAGAAAAATCTACTACTAGTTATATACCTGATAACGCAAATATGTTTATTTTTACTTGGAGCTAAAATAAAGCCCAAAAGTTACAAACAAAGTTCCGATTTAGAGAGTGAAATATATTTAGCTGTCTGAACTTTTATTAGAATTTGTAATTTCTCTCCCATTGCCTTCCATGGGACCTGGGTATGCACAACTGCTCCTTTTTGAAAAATGTGATGCAGAGCTTTAGGCTGGCTTCCTCGCTACACCAGCTAGTGCTTAGTGAGCCCGAGAACCTTGATTAGCTATTCCAGACCACAAAGAAGTTTTCTACTGGCAGGTGAATCTCCTTTTCCAGCCCCTGCCACGAAAGGGCAGGGAGGTTATCAAGAAAACGGAGCCAGGCTCTTCGCAGAGGCACACAGCAGGAAGACAAGAGACAACAAACATAACTTGAATGAAGAGAGGTTTCCACTGTTAGGACATTCAAGCATTGGAACAGATGACCCAGAGAGGTTGTGCAGTCTCCATCCTTAAAGGTGCCCTGTGCAACCTGGTCCTTCCAACCTGAATTATTCTATGATTCTATGACTTCATGTCTTCCTTCTTTCCCATGATTTGGCTCTCATTAACTTCTATTTCATTCACATCTTCAGGCACTTCTACATCATAGAAAAAAGGGGAAAATAGGCACTAAACAGTTTTTAAAAGTCTTTGCATAAATTCAGATTAGTATTCTTGCCTGTTTTTAACCATACGTACCCAGCTATATTACTGTCCTTTGTAGAACAGTGATACAGATATTCAGTGACAGAACTTTTTTCTTCTTTTGAATCTTCCTTTTGTCCAGCAGGGTCTTAATATTCACCTGGATCCTATTCTCAAGTGGCTTCAATTTGGAAAAGTTCCAAAATTTTTCTTGCTACATTTCTTATTTAGAAGTAGATACGAATTTCTTCAGGATTTAAAAATTTCCTGTGGAAGCAACTAGTCTAAAGAAGTGGGGGCAAGAAGAGACTGTCAGTTACGTGCAGCCGAACTCTTTGATTCCCTAAGTTTCAGTGAGATATCACAGGCCTCCAGGAAGCTTCCAGTGAATGCTTACTTACTCGCTGGGACTCGGTGTACTCTAATCTTTACTTTTTGGATATATCTCTTTCCAATACTTGTCTACAGTCTGCATTAGGATAATGATGATGGATTTAACTGAAATCAGTTGTATGAGTTCTGTCCTCGAGATGCCAATGCTGTGGGAATCTACAGCAGCCAAGATGAGACCATGAGCTTCCTTCCTTTGGTTGTGTCAGTAAGGCAAAATCTGTCCCACCAAGGGATGCGAACACATTTGCATGCTGAAACTATGCTTTCTACATAACAAATTATCTATTCCCAGAATAGATGTGCAAATGAAAAACTGATCCAGGTCCCATCTTCTCCTTCAGCATAAGAGAACAGATGAGGCATGAGAGACTATTGCTACTGATTTGTTCCACTGCTTGCAGAAGAAACAGCTCATTTCTTTCTGTATTATGCGAAGGGCCAGAAGTGATGGAAGGAAGCAGAGCCATGTTTCCATCTCCTGACATATTCAGAGGTGTAACTAATCACTGTACTGGGAAATGTACAATGTGATACATAAAATATATCCTGGGGAAACAAAACATCAGAAGGGAAAGAGTAGCTCCAAGAAATGCGCTCTTTTTTCTGTCTAGCGAAAAAAATGGGGTGAAAGTGTTCAGAGTCATCAGACACTACTGGTGACCAACACAATTAAAAGTCAAAAAGTGAAGTGAGAAATAAAGCTAGCCAAATTAAGAAAAATATATTTTACAACCAGGTTTCAGTCCTTCATTCCTTACAGAATATAACTTGGGAGCAAAATACAGTCAAGTTAAAGACAACAACATTTCTAAAAATGAGGACTATCCTCTTCCAACTATCTGAAAATTCCTAAATGCCATTAACATGCAATGAACTCCAAATCTCTCAGATGGCTTTAAACATCTCAGCTGACTCTTTCCCTTCTGTTAAAACAATTACAAATTTAAAACCTCTTAATTCTTACATTGTAAGCTCTTCCAAAATATTATACAGTTACAGTACTGGCAGTAACAGAATAAATGATTAACAAATTATTCAAAGATGAAGGCTGCAATATTGTTGTCTACATGGAATGATAATAGTAAAAGTAATAGTCTCCTAGACATTAATGTTGACTTATCAGTTATCATTTCAATATTGCAAATGTGTATAAAAAAATGGAGTATAGAAGATCTTTAAAATAGTAAAAGAAAGAAAATGAGACAAAACTTGAGCTTCTTTTCTATTCCCTTCTTAGTAGAATTTCCTATAGAAATGGAACTATTTTACATCTTTATTGAAAGTTTTGTAATAAGGAGAAATAAAAAAACTAATTACAATCATTAGTAATTGTAGTAATTTTGTATTATTAGGAGTTGTGACCCTGTGGGGGAAACTACGTTTTGGCAATATGAAATACTATACATAATAAAAGAAAAATCATGACTTGCAGACACACAGATTCAATAAAAGTGTAATAATTTCTACTGCAAGGGCTACTAGCAATCTCTGTTATGAAACTGTGTATTACACATTGCCCAGTGGGAGGCAGATAGGCAAAGTCTGTTTACTTATGTATTTGGCATAATTGAAAACAAACAGGTGTTTGTTAGGATATCATTATTCGAGGAGCACCACTGCAAAATAAGATTTTTCAAAGGGATTGACTCATGAGACATAATGGAAACAGTGAAGTATAGAGCTTAGCTAGCTATACAATGACTATCTAGGGATTTAATAATAGTGGAAATACTGTGCGATATAAACAGCAAGCCCAGAAATAAATTTCCTAGGATAGAACTCAGTGAGACAATAGGAGCAACAGGGTAAACTTAAGAAAGGCTTTATTTAGAGTAATTTCCAGAAAATAAAAAACAAACACTGCCCCCCCTCCTCCCAAAGTAGCTCCCTAACAGTGAGATGAATGAAATGGTTGGATAGTTTTCTAGGAAAAGAATTTTAGTCAAAGATTGGTATTTCAGTCAAAAGACTGGTATTTCAGTCAAAAAGGAATAGTGCACTAAAAATGTACTATAGGGAACATTGACTTAGTAAGTATTTCATCTCTGTGTTACTACAAGGATTAAAAAAACCCTACTGCTTGGGAAAGGTGACATAATACAAAATATTCTTGGAGCATCTGGAAGCAAATGCGGATTTAATTGATAATTTCAGTTCCAATTTAAAACACTTCATATATTTTGTTAGTTCACTATGTATTTGTAGACTCCTGATTTGAAAGTAGATCCCATGTGTACACTGTAAAAGCAGCAGCTCTAGGGATGATATTCATGGCCTTTGACATAAAAGTTACATGACTGTAGAGATGATCACTGTGGAACTCTTTTGCCCTCATTCCTGGTTTTAATTAATAAAAGAAATTAATTTAGTAGTCTAGATAAGCTTTAAAAGAGCAGAATTGCATTCTAGATTGAACACAATCTTCATAAAGAGCATATCCGATAATGTTAAATCAGACAATGTAAAATTTTCTTTCCAGAGGACTGCTAAGAAGGCAGCAAATGCTGCCGTTCACCCTAATTCAGCAAGCAGCAATTATTACTATTTCATTTGGCTGGAGGCTTCTCCACCTGACTAGATTTCAGAATGGGCATCAGTGGGACCACCAATATGATCTAAAACACTCCCGGAAGAATCGGTTCCACTTCTGCTGCAGAATTTTAAAGGAGACAGTGCTACTCCAAAATTTTGTACAGAAAAACAGCTGGTGGCAGCATCTACGTTTCCGTTTGTCTTTGCTATTTTTATTAGGGCAGCTTTATATAATTCAAAATACCCATTTGCCCATGTCTTTTTCCTTTTGTAAAAAACGACTTCATATCTATTTTCTTCCTGACACAATCAAATGATGGCATGGTATGGGACTTTTTATTTATTAAATCCAAGTGGTGACCAGGAAGGAAAAAGAAACACAACTTCATCTTCTACACGAAATGCAGAGTGCGCAACAGTACTGGATTCAAAAAATGTCAGTTTTACTGTAGAACTTTTGACCGTTTCTGTAAAACAGTGCAATATAGGCTGTCTTTTTTTTTTAAAATAAAATATACTTTGAGGATAAAATGCAACTAAAAACACTGAATTATCTGTTGACATTCTTTACACACGTTTATAAATACCACATTTACAAGAGCTATTGGGAAAGTTTACAGTTTTAGGGGGCTTAATTCACATTAATGTGCTTTTGTCACAAAACAAAACAAAAAAAGAGCCGTAACACTAGCTTACTTGTGGATGTGTATACTAGTGAACTGGGGGCACTGTACACGGGAGATCCCTCCTGGTTTGCCTGGCACAGCAGCACCCTGCCTACAAGAAAGAGAGAGAGAGTGGTATCTGGTTTTGGAACACTCAAACTAGACCTCAATTTTTATCTCAAAACAGAAATAAAGTCATAACCGGAGCGGTGATGTGAAGCAGGAGCACTTTGTGTCCTTTGCCTCCGAAGCGGAAAGAGCCCCAATAAGCATGTACAATTTTACATTTGAAAAAGCAAAACACAGACATCCCCCGAAATACGTACACCCTTTTTATCCCACGGGGAAGCTGGTGCCCGCCCTGAGCCCTGGCAGCGCCCAGCAGTCCCTCGCCCCGCGGCTCTCGCCCCTCGCCCTGCCTCTCCGCAGCAGAGGCTGCCTGGTTAGCTCTGCTGCCAAGGGGAGCAACCAACCCCCCCCCGCTAACTTCTCACCCCCCTGACTCCGGCTGCAATGAGAGGCTACTCAAGCAAACACAGCAGATAAATCAGACCGCAAAGCTCCCATATACAGCTGTTAGGCCAAGGATGAGCCCAGTTATATCGCTTAAATTAGCGCCGGCGCAAGTGAAATTGCAATATTACTAATACATGTGAAGATTTCAGTATTTTGCTCAAATGAGAAATACATAAACATAAGCTACTTTCCAGTGTATAAGCTGGATTCAGGATTAAGAACAAAACCAAATAAAAGAAATGAAACCTTTTTTGAAAAAAAGAAAAGAAAAGTAAGAGTAATAACCAAACCAATTTAAAACAACACTTTTGCGATGCATGTTCATTTTGACCAAATGACAGAAGTTTAGGCTTATTTCCTGGGTTTTTTTAAATGAACTTAAATAAAATGCCTTACTATTTCACTTCTTTCTTAAAATTGTATTTTAGCAGTCTTAGCTGAATACAGATGGAACGTTGATTAGAGGTAGAAACAACTATACTTTCACACTAGCAAAAAAACTTCTGCACTTCTGGAATACAGTCCACCAGGACGAGCAGGATGTGACACATCTGTTTTGCAGATATATGTGTATATATATCTGTATATACACACACACAAAATTATATATATACACATATAGGCTGACATACTTCAAGCTGTCAGGATTTGTGAATCACACAATTTCAAAAATACTCAATTTACATGAAGATTTGTGAGACTTCAGAAGTTGTGCATTGACTTATAAGGAATGTAACTCAACAGAGTTGAGTCAAATATGTTTGGAAGGATAAGATGAATTACAAATGGTAGGCATGTTTTCCTTATAGTATTACAAGAGCAATTCTCAACTTACATTCAGTTACCAGACCAGAGTTCTTTCAAAAAATATTTCAAACAAAATTTCTGTCATTAACCAGTTCTTTGATTATTACTTGCAGCTGTCAGTTGAGGTAGAAATACAGGAAATAGTGAAGGAAAATAGTTCTTGTAATTTATGCAATTTAGCTAAGACTGTGAGCACTGGAGATGTCATGAAATACTATGCTCCTGACCTTCCCAGAAAATAGCATGCCCTTAACTAACAGAATTTGGAGATGCTTGCTTTTCTCCAGCCATCCACCACTAATCTGAAAGATAAAACAAGCTAAAAAATTTTTTCCTTATTTTAAGACAGCATATAGTTGACTATATCAATATATATCTTTCCTAGCCTTCCAAAAAAAATCTACAGCTGGAAGCTGTTAAATGAACATATAGCTATTGAGATCCTAATGGCAAGCATCATTTTCAGGCGAGTAGATAAAGAGGACCTATCAACACACTTGACACTAGGAATGTGTACATTGGAATATGGAGGTACTTAACACCATAGATGCTTCAAAACTTGTGCTACTACAGAAGCCTGAAAATGAAAGTGAGCTGAAGGCATAGAGGCATTCAGCCAGCTGAGTGAAACGCAGAAAGGAAAGGAATTGTTAAAAGCAGTAATTTTCATTCGATTTTAAGAATAATGTACCTATAATGACTTCAAGTATATTTAGTAAATACATAAACGGTTTTAGAAATTGAAGTTTATAGCTTATTTATATTATTAAACATAAATTCTAGATGATATTTTGCTTGTTCCATGGTCCATAGGTATTTTCCTATTCTTTGCAGCTAACATTCTTACATTTTTTCTGATTTCATCTCATACAAATCTAATTTTTCCTACTCGAACCTTCTAATTTCTTATGAAAGTACTTCAAAACAGATGCTTTTTTCATCCATGCTACTAGAGTGCATTTAATTTGTTGCACAGAGCTTTCTAATTATATTTTGACAATCTGCCTTCAAATTTGTACATAAAATTAATACTAATACCTAAAACACTATTATTAGATTTTGTTAGAAAAATATGGAACTTTTTAATCTACTTTTGTGAGAAAAGATTATTTCTGCTGCATCTAATTTTGGTATTAAAATATTTAAATTGTAATTAATACAACTGGGAAAAGAGCGAATTATTTACAATAAGATCTTCTGGATAAACTTCAGAACATTGAAACAATCTCTAAATTCCCTAATGGGAAAAAAAAATATTATTTTTCCTCTAGAATACTAAATTCTAGCATGACAGACTAAAGGGTGTTGTTTTTTTTAAGAAAGATGATTTTAATATGAAGTTCTTAATATTTCTGTTCAAACTGTAATTTAATAATATCATGGAGCTGATGAACTTCAAAAAATTACAGTCATGCAAGAGTTCATCTTTAATTGTGCAAGGCCTTCTGTACCAGCACATGTAAGGCTGATACTGTCTCATTAAGAACAATCGGCACGCTTTTTTGCTTTTCTCTAATATAAGCATCTACTGGTTTGGTCACAGCAGACATGCGACCAGTGATACAGGAGTTTGGAGACCAGCAGCAGAAAGCCCCTCCTGACCCGCTCCGTCGAAAGGATCAGAAAAATATTACACACTCTGAGGAGTGTATTCACTACAGGCGCACGGGAGGGCTTTAGACAGAGCGGTGGCAGAAGGGAAACTGAGGCGGGCAGGCTGCTAGGTGTAACAGGGGCGGGCAGGCTGCGGCGGCTGGGCCAGCCTGCGGGCCGTGCTGCACACAGCAGGGAGCCGTGCTGCGGCAGGGCAGGGGCTGGCAGCTGGGCACCGCTCTGGCATTGCGGAGGTCCCCCCAGCCTGATTCACCGCTCGTCCTTGGCATACAGGCAGGCAGCACGGACAAAGCCACGCTTTTCAAGACCGAAAAATATTCCCACTCATAATTCTCTTCCTCCGATGGTTTCTCCTACAGTCCGTGATTAAGAATGTACTGTTTGATCAGGTCCTTTGTTGAAGCACTGTAGTTATTCTGAGAAAATAATGACTCTAAAAATATGCAGGGCTGTGAGGAAAATGATGTGAAGTCATTAATATTTTTAGAATACCAAAAACTCAGTTCCCAGTGGTTCCAAGATATTTGACTAAAAGTATTTTTCTAACTTTTTCATACTTTCAGAAACAAGTTTTTGTGTATACTTCTTTTTTACATGATTTATATAAAGTAACCTACAGAGCATAAGCGGAAATATGAATGTACTAGTGATGATGCACAGACTACTCACTGGCTCATACATGGCATATGACAAAGTTCACTGTATTTCTCAAATACTCGGGTAGCTAAGAAGTAGTACCCAGGATGAACAACAGGAGGACTTTCCAGTAAATTATAAAGGATTTTAAATCACTTCTGTTAAAAATGGCTTTTAGGTCTAACTGGAACAACTGTGTAGCCAGCACTACAGACAGCTTAAAAGTCAAGATCTGGAATAAGTTTAATAATTTGCACAACTGAATAATTTGCACAACTGGAATAATTTGCACAACTAGTTGGAATCTCTTATGGCATCCTTTGTGGAAGTATAAATTGAAACATTTTCAGCAGAAAAAACTTCATACCATTAGTTAAAATTACGCTGCTGATGTAAAATTAACAGTGTGGCAAGGCCTTGATGATGGGAATAGCTCTCTCCTGTCACAGGCAACAGATGAAACTTTTAGAAACCTTCACCACCAGAAGTGTATGAAGCTGATACACCATTACCGAGAACCTGAGGTTACAATGCATCGCCTCCCAGTATAGACGGCTCTAGTACCTTTGCTCACAAACAAAAAGTTTCCAGTTCATGCTGTTATTTATTCCCCCAGGATCTGGGAGGATTTACAAAAGGGAAGATGACAGAAGTTGCACTGTAGTACTCTGTTACATTCCAGGGCAAAACCCCAGCAAGTTACTAAGTGAGACAAAGGGGAAAAACTGATTTCCTACTTTCACTCTGGGAATCCTAAACCCCACAGCTTTATAAAAAGCTCTTCAGACAGCTCCGAAGATGAAAGTGGTACTGAGTTCTATATAGGGTACAACTACCTCCATCATAACAAGAGGGTAATCACATAAGCATTTTCGGTGGCAGAAATTAATCAAGTCAATATCCAGGGCTGGTCTACATTGGGTATTAGTGCACGGGTAGCTAAAATGAGAGTTTATAACATAGGAACTAAGGAAGTTACTACATACAAGGAGATGTAGTGAAGATTACATCACTCTAATCCATTGTGCACTTGGTAAAGCAGCTGCTCTTTACACATATTTATTCTGCTGTGTTACCAATAAGAGCTTCTTACTGCTTTTGGCAACTAAGTACCAGTTCATACATTCTATAATAATATTTACCAAAAACCCCCAAACAAACCCACAGGAAAAAGTGAATAAAAGCTAAAAATATTTGTGTTCCATTTTGTCTATATTATTATAAAATGTTATTTTATTACTCTAAACTAAAAGCGGCATTATTTATTAAATTCAGTGATTGTTATTTCACTTTCCCTTTCTCCCAATACAGCTGGATGTTACATAGCCCAATCTTCTCTCAGTCATTCTGATGGCTGTTTTTCTTTGTAGCTTTTGCAACAACTATTATTCCTATACACTTAATTCCTCTTCCATATACAATGTATGAAGAAAACTATAAGGCCGCATCTCTCATGAACATATCGGGAGATTTGCTAGTGTATCAAAGAGCCTCAGAAACCATCCATGTCTGCTCTTCATTTGCTGTTCTACAAGTGTCATTTAATATTGGCCTTTACAGACAGAAATAGCATTATCTTTGTTCTGGTCTGAAATATGGTTCTATGGTGGGTTATTTCAAAATGTGTCACAGAAACGGATCAGAAACACCTAACTAAAAGGCCACTGTTGTACAACAATAGCGTGTTAGCTTCTATTGTCCCATCTGACTAGGGAATTTCAAGAGAGTACCTTGAATACATAATAGTTGTTAAGTGTTCTTTAGCCCTTCATTATCTATAGTCAAACTACACGGCCTTAGTATGCTTTTAAATATGCTGTTAATTAAAAATAAAAGTGCTTTTTGAGTGCCTTCGGTTATTTGGGATCTTTCTATAAACAGAATAATACTCCTTTAGATTTTAACACAACCATTCATGGATGGTTGTTTTGACACATTGAATTGTTTCATCCATTATTAACAAGGAATAAAGTAACATCATCCAAAAAATACACACCTCCTTTCATCCAATATGTTAAAAATACAAACAAAACCTATATTTAATTCACTCAAAATTATATATGGAGTTTCACTTAAGAGAATTACATGGTAGGGAGGAGAATCTAAAGTAGTCGATGTTCAAATGTGAGTTCTGTAAGTCAAATCAGTGTCTATATTACCTTCCGACAGCAAACCTGAAGTACATTCAATTATTGAATAACCTGTGTATACTTTCTACTGGTAATGAGAATGAGAATCTGTGCTCTAGCCATACACTTATGTAGTAAGTCCCCGACCCACATATAACCTCACATAGGTTATTAAAAACGGGGGGGGCGCAAAGACTGGGGTGGTGGAGGTATGTGTCTCTAAGACATTTTATGGAATCTCCTTATTAAAAAATTCTACTTAAGATGCCAGTTTTCCTTCCATCACTTTTCTAAACATAGCGCATGTTTCTTTATCACCTCTCTTAGAGTGTCATCAAAACACCCAGTGAACTTAGGCAATGGCTCAGGGGACAATGACTCAGGGAACAGCAATGCATGTTACAACAAACATAATTTGTAAGCCAACCTTCCAATTATTCTTTGCTGGTCATATCATTCCAGGCTTTTGGGAAACAGACCTCTCTCCCCTGTTATATATGTTCAGTGTCCAGCATACCAAGTTACATCCTGGGGTTGGTAGATGTTTATATCATGTAAGTAAAAACTGGATGAGCAACAAAGTCTGCAGCTCTGGTAAGAATTTTGTGTGAGATTCTCCTAATTCCCCTTCTCCCCACCTCTTCCTTCTGTAGTATATATAACTTATCACAAGGTAACAAGGATCTCTCCTTCTCCAGGACCTGACATACCATACACAACTGATCAAACTAACTACCAGTATGCACTGCGGTGTCTTAGACTGGGAAAGACCTTGCGGATAGCACAGGAGCTGGGAAGCGACAAATTCTTTTAAGCTCTGCTCCCATGCCAACATCCTTTTCCTGCCTCACCACATGACGACTTGCTTAAAGCTTCACCCACTTCATCAGTGAAAAGTTGAAAGGTATATCCACTACTGACCCACTAAAATCCTCAAAGATTGCTTTAGGAGGAACAGCTTGACAATGCAGCATGGCATAATCACAGGGTTTTAGTGGCAAATTTAGGTTGTGCCATGGTACTGTTGGTATGTGGCAAAGTAATGCCATCTTAAAAACACCCACCGTGTGACTGACTTGTTTCTATTTTCATTAGCATGCCAACCTTACCATAGATGGGCTGTACTTCGCAGGAACTATTTATGCAATGTTTCCATTCACAATGTAAAACAGTTGCAATAAACCACCCTTTCCAAATATAACTTAAAAATTATTAATCAGCTACAGACATTCCTTGTCTTGTAACCAAAATGAAACTACTATGTCGCACAAATTCAACTGCTGCTCGTACCAAAATTCAAGACAAGCCTAGAGAGTTTACCTGTGCTTGTTAGTGAATTTTTATCATTGGCATCCAAGTGTAAATCCTTATTCACATACTGTCACCAAAAAATCTAAAACTGGAAATCCACTATGTAATCACGTAAAAAATTGGAGTGGTACTGTCAGTATTGCCCATAACTGTAACTTTCCTACAAAATATATTTACTATATGATATATATATACAAATTCAGGTGCACATAATTTGATATTCAGTGATATTCACTGCCATTATCTTACATGGGGAGATGTGTCCCACTGAAGTTGTTCAGGACCTTTGAAAATCAAATCTTTATTCCTAATCTTTCTAGGTCCTCCTAGCAGACTAAAAGGTATGTTAATGATGGTTACTCTTGGTTCATTGCAACTTGATCTTGGTTCATTTGTAACTTTGAGAAACAAACATGACAGAAATTATGAAGTATAAATATAAACTCTGAGCTGGTATTATACTATGCTTGAAATAGGATACTTGAGAATATACAAAATACATTTATATTCTGCTGATAACTAAAATGGGTCACATTCATACATCTGCCTGATGAATAAAGACTGCAAGATGAATAGAATCACAGAATAAATGAAACTGGAGCTTTTCTGCTCAAACACGAACACTACCGTTTCACCATGGCCCTGGAGGGATTACAAGTAGATGTGTTTATACTTTATCCTCTCATATTGTGTCAAGACACTATTTTCTGTGTAAATTACCTATTTCAGTAAATCGATGAGACAGAGATGCAAATCTAATGCAATTAGATGCAGAGATGCAAATGACTAATCCCTCAGTTCTATTTGCTTACCCCAATGGATGTTGGTTTTAACTTACAAATAAAATTCTATTCTGAATGACAAGCTGAGAATATAATAGAGTAAAAATTGAATCATCATGTATAATCCTGGCTTTAGTTAGTCTATTTCTTCCCTAGCCCCTTCAGATTCCAGAATTTCAGGAGCATGAAAAAACATTACAAAAATGGTAATGCAAAGTTTCAAAACTTTCCAAAACACTCCCTTTTACTAGATGCAGTTCTATGCTTGGAGATTTTCCCCAAAACAATTTTCACAAAGAAAATCTGACAGCGCCAAACTGACAGAGATTGTGTACCACTGTAAAGCTTCATCTCAGCTACCTCCACAAATGAGTAAACGAATGAAAACTCACTATTTTGAAATTTACTCTCAATAAATATCATGAAATGTAATGACAATGCAAATGTATTGGGGATTCTGTCATCCAATGCCCAAAATGGGAAAAAAAAATGCAGAAGGCAAAACAGAAAACATCAGCTATATGTTTGGAATACAATTCAACATAATCTTAAACTGCTTTAGCATTAATTTACAGATCTAATCAAGGTTTAACACACAGCAGAGTTGTTTTCCATTCCACTTAACTGTACTAACTTTACGTTTCATATATTACTTTATTACCTTACATTTCAGAACAGTTTGTCTGCCTGACTGTCCATCCTAACGCATGGATCTTCCTAACTTTATTCTTCTAATCAGAGGAATTTATTCCTCTGCATAACTGCTATTAACTTATCTAGCATTGCAAATATCCCACCCAGTCCTGAACAAACAAGTGTTTTAGTCATGACCTTGTAGTTTGTCTTAAATTTTCCTCTGAGAGGTTCTTAAGCCATTGCTTTTTACATATATCCATAGCTGATATTGGAATTACAGTCTCAGTTTTATTCTGTCAGACAACCACCACGCATATTGCAGCCTAGACCTCAGGTCCAGACAGCGCACAGCCAGGCTGACCTCTATTGTCAATTAATTGGTGAGACAGTAGCAGTAGCTATAAAACAGCTGGTTTTATATCTGGCCTCTAAACCTACAGCAATACACAGTCTGGAGAGTTTACTCTGGACCAGGTTTAGTCTTGTCCCCTGAAGCAGACAACCCCACCACACGCACATGGTTCAAAGCCGTCCAAAAGCCAATCTGCGTGACATATGACAGTCAGTGTGCACACGGAGCCTCCAGTACAGCTCCCAGGGCAGTTTCTTGCAAACAGAATCTATTTCACATATACTAAACCTGCTCTGCAAACCCCAAGCCAGCATGTGGCAAGTGGGGATAATTTTCAGATTTACTTAAAAACCATGCTAATGCTGCAAACTAATGTATTAACAAGAGGAGGCCAGGGAGACAGTTGTGAAAAAAAAATCTCAGTATAATGTTTATAATTAGACAGTTTTAGGCTGCCACCATATTCATTTAATGTATTTTTGGTTCATGTATTTTTGGTCCATCAGGAAGCCATAGAACACATTTTCACTAACCACCAGAATGACATTTAAATAAGAGAAGTCCAAGCATTATTTTTCCTCAAAAGATTCTCTTCATGAGTAAAGCACAGTACTTAACTTTCTTTTTAGCCCTTTAAAAATTGATCAATTATATCCACAATAAAAAACATTTGAACAAACGTACAAGAAGTTAGAAGCAACATAATAACAAAGAAAGGACAGTACAGCTCCTGCTTGATCAGAACGCTTTCTTTTGCTTTATTAAAGTAACATTTAAACAAACAAGGCAAACTGGATACTAGGTGAAATTAGGAGAAACATGGAAATGTGGCCAGCAGATCCAGAGCTGTTGTTATTCCCCCAACACACACACACTTGGTGCCAGCAAGACTGCACCCAGAATACTGCATCCAGTTTTCAAACCTACAGCCACTCCAGTTCAGCTGAAATGTGGAGAAACTGGAGAGGATATGTTGGAGTGAGACCAAGATGGGCAGGGGTCTAGAGCTCATGTCCTGTGAAGAGAGGCTGAGGGAACTGAACTTGATTAGTCTGGCAAAGAGGAAGTTAAAAGGCAATCTAATAGCTTTCTCTACTTGAAGGGAAGTTACAAAGATGATGGAGACAAAATCTCATTGGAATGGTAGCAGATGATAATACAAAAGGTCAGTGGCCACCAACTGTAGCTTGGGAGGTTTAGGTTGGACATTAGCAAAATGTTTTTCACTAGGAGAGTGGTGCAGCACTGGAAAAGGTTACCCAAAGAAGATCATAAATCTCTGTCTTTGTAGATGTAGATGAGCCAAATTCATGGCTTACTTGGTCTAGCACTGGTGTTAGTCCTGCTTCAAAAAGAAAGTTGGACTGCATGACCTCCAGAAGTCAGTCCCAAACCACATTTCTGTGATTTTGTTAAGAAGTGTCTGGTCAAGAGTCAAAAATCTTATTTCATGGGTGTGAAATATCCAGGTTAGAGTATGATCACCACTGCAGTCCACAATGCTTATGCTAGATCTGTGCAGGGGCTGCTCAAAGGTATTATACCAGCTCACTGGGGAAAAGGGAAGGACTACAGAAGAATGCTCCTTCAAACAAAAGCAGCCTTGAACTAAACAAAAGTATGTATCCAAGATGAGCGGGACTACTTGAGCAGTTGGCAACTCAGCTGAACAGATCATTTGACTACAAAACTAAATGTCAAGATGTAATCTGAATACTTTAACTTGGTGGCCATTGACTGTAATGCAAGAATGTGACCTTCATATTGGCCCTATAGCTCAGCCGTCTTGCTGTCATTTAGGTGGCATTTTGACATGTTGGATGATATAATTAAAAAATAAAATTTTCAAAATCATCAAAAGTGTGCACCTAAGGTAAAGTACAAGAAGACAGCAACCATGATACTCTTCTCACAGGTGTTATCCTAGTTTCCAACCATTTGCAGCTCAAGGACTTCCTAAGCCCAAAGCAGCTTCTGTGTATTTAATAATTGTCAGTGGATTTCCCTCCCGTGAGCTAACTATAACGTGCTTTTAACACACGTGGTGTTCTGTGCTAAGGTGCTAAGGTACTAAATCAAGTAAGTTGCAATCATAATCACACCTTTAATTATGATTATACCTGGTCCTATATTCATCCACCGACTCACAGAACATGTGTTAAAGTAGAATTCAGGCTTACTCACGCACAGGAATTTATCATTCCAAGCCTACCTCATACACATTACTTCATCTTTGGGTCAGACATTATAAGAGGAGCAAGTTTACCTAAAGAAAACAAGAAATTTTCATAAATGCTACCCAGCAGAACTACCACTGAGGAAATTTATTACTTAGCAGCTCAAAGGGAAAAGCAGGTTTTTGAGTTAGGACCTCAGAATGAGGAAAGGCATCTTTGTCCTTTGTGAAAAACATGCAAGGCATACAGGAGGAACAGAGGCTAGAGAACTTTTGCCATTCATTGGCCCTACTTCCTTCCTTACAATACCTATTTAAACAGACTTCTGTTCTTCTATGTATTACTTCATTTCTACACATTTTTTCCATCCCAGAACAGCTAATATAACAATTCTTCACCTTGCCTCCCTGCCTCAACTTTGTGCTTTGCCCCCATGCCAGCTCTATCAACTTGTCGGCACTGTTTTGTCATCTCAGAGTATTCTTTGTCTACATACTGTAACTGCTGATATGACTTCTGGAAAAATCGTCAGATCTGAAGATCTGACCTATAACTGGAGAATGGTATAAGGCTGCTGATACTGCACCATAGTGCGAATGCGGCACTACCTTACACTTAACAACTCCAATTCCTTTGACTCCAAGTAGTGAGATAGGGTCAGTGTGGTTTTGCTGTGTAGTCACCTAAGACTGGTTCAAGTGAGGTATCTCAGTATTAATTCAGGCTGATTTGCAGAAAACTCAAGACCTACGACTCAGCAAGACTGTACCAACAACAGATCCAAACATGCCCCCTGCCCCCCATACACCTCCTTTCCCCTGTTTTGAAAGAACTCCAACTTTCAGCAAATATGCAGTTTCTGTTTTTCCGGATTCTATTTGTGCACAAATTCATCATACTCCAATGATTACGATGAATCAAATAGTAGATTATGAAGTATCAAATGATTCCTCTATACAGGCTGTCGTCAAAATTCCCAAACTTTTACACTGAAGAAACAGGAACTCCCTTCTTAACCATTCTCTATCTTCTGGTATAAAGCTCTACCTACAGTTCAAGATTTACCATGAAATAATGAAGTGTATGGAATTTCTTTTAGAGATCCCATAGGAACAGTACCAAAGCCTAAGTGTATACTGTGTTATTAAATATACATCCAAACAGAAGAAACATCTTTAAAAGGGCAATACTGACAGTATCTGTGATTTTCTCTTTAAAATGTGCAAACTTTGATACAATGATAAATATAGGTCGATTAACCTTGCTCCAGATTTAAATGTATAACCAATTAACTAAATTAATCTTTCAAAAAATAACAGTCATTGGCATTATTCTTTGAATAATCCTTGTTTAGTTTCCATGATGGTATACATTTTAATGAAAAACTCATTATAATGTAGCATAAGGCATAATTAATTCTGGAAGATTTTTTTGAGTAAATAGCTAGTACAGATGCTGAATTCCATTTTTCTACTGGCTTTATTAATCTTTCATAAACCAGTATTTCCACTATAATGGCTTGTAGCAGCTCCACAGAAGTTTTAGAAATGCATTAGCTGTCATCGGTGGTGTTAATCTAACTAGGATGTCATCATTTGTATGATGGCACTTTAACATTATGATTTTTGAAACAACAGTTACAGCTTTGTTTTATGCTTGGAAAAGGAGCATCTATATATAACAGATGGAATATTAAACAATAATTATTTATTTTTCTGCAGTTAGAAAATTACTTAAACTATTTAGCTAACAATGTTGAGAATATGTTTATTTAGGAAAATCTGCTTAGTCAATGGCTAAGTTCAAATCTAAGTGCATGTAATCAAATTGTAAAATGAATTAATCTATACAGTGACAGACAGCCAATTTTCACCAAAATTATGCTTTACAGATATGGTACAGTGAACTTTTACCCTGGGATTAGAATTGCTGTGCAAGCATATAATTCAGCTTCACAAACTCCAAACACCTTGACTGAGAAGTGTTTCTAGGGTATTTGCTGAGCTTATGCAAGAGTCATTTAAATTCAAAGAGAAACACTAGAAAGATGAAATGAATCCCAGGTGCTCTTACACTCCAGAAATAGATGCTTTAAGACATGAACAAAGAGAATTAGTGTTAGCAAACATACAGGAATCCTCTCTTCCCCTGGATTCCTCTTATTTAAGTGCATGTTTATATATATAGTACTATGGTATTTCTTCACCTCTTAATTATATATAACATATTTCAAAGTTTTAAACAAACTTGTGAAAGGAAGTTTGTTACAAAATCTGCTTCTTGGAGGATACTGCTAGCTTCCAAATCCACAGCATGTTAAAAAGCCCCAGGCATCTAAAACTTCTCTGAAATATATGTCTTGCCAGGGCATATAAAATAGTCAAAAGCACAACCTCTTCCCCTTTCTTTCATTTTAGCTGATGGGGAAAATTTTCCAAGCCACCTTGGAATGATAACTACTAACTGCCCAAGAAACTGGGTGCCTACAATAGTCCTCACTAGGTTAAGACTATTTATGAAGTGAATACAACTACTTAGCTACGTAGGATGACTCTTGAAACTAGCTTCTGAAAAACTTCTAGCACTTCATGACTATTCAGGAAAAATGAGACATAATTAGTCGCTTAAGGAAAAGGAGGATGGGATCTCTATTACTTGTCATGGAGCTGCGCTCCATGACTTGTTCTAATGGTTCTTCTTCACTAGTCTTAAGTCCTTTCTTTCTCCACTGCCAACTTAAATTTTGAATTTTTTGAAATATTGCTTGTTGTTTATGACCAGACAGGAATATTTTCTCATGCGGGTCACTGTGAATTCAACTGTTCTCTGAAAGAAGATTCACTAGATTTCCAGGTAATTTCTGTAACATCTTCCCCCACTTTGCATACTGGAACTGTGAAAAAGAAGCCTCTCCAACAGGTATGTGCCCTTAAATATATTTTCTGCCACTTACAAGGACAAAGTCTTTTAAAATGGCCTTACTGTGTCTCAGGCTATCTGCTTTAAAGGACTGATCTGTTGTAGTAATGCGGGTGCAACAATAATATTGCATTAAGGAGAGCGCAAGAGATTGCTCAAAAATTCATCATTCCAAAAACCCAAAGAGAAAAAAAAGAAAGATCGGCAATAACTGAAAGGAACAACATGGAACTTTGCTTTCAGACTGCCCGAGGCTGAAAGGAAGGCTGGGTATTACAGATAAAATATATACTATATAAAAATAAGTAAGCAGGTAAAACTGATATTCTAACAAACCATGGAAACAAAGAATGTAACAACTTACGGTAAGAAAGCACCAGAGTACTCCTAGTCAAGAAACCAAACTGCAAATCTGTATTTTGCCGGCCACAGATGAGTGTATGGGGGAAGATAACAGACTCTAGCTTAACGTAGCAAAATTATGGGTCACTATGGGATGGATTTAAAATTGGATGGATATACAAATAAATGAAAAATTTGTCCCAGTTTACATGAAGACTTTGTGAGACAAATGACACAGTGCTTCTTACAAATTTCTTCATTAGGACCTGCCTAAGACCTTGATAAAGAGTTTACTGGAAAAGATAAGCTGAAATGGAAATGATAACTTCAGTAAGGATTTCTTTCTCATAAGGAGGAAAAGCACCTTAAATAGTATCCTTTTATTTAGTAGAAGGAGACTATGTGGATATAAGTTAATTTTTTTAAAATTACCTATCAATTATGATACATGGAAAAGTGGAAATCTGTGAAATGCTGATAAAGGAAACAAATCACATCCTTTTGTTTTCTATGAAATGTCCTTTTCGGACTTCCCAGCGGACCTGGGGAAGGGCAGGAGGCGTGCCAGTTAGCCAGATCACCAGCACATCTGCAGTCGGCAGCTGTTAGGGAGACTTGCTAGGCCTCGAATTACAACAGCAGTCTTCAAATCGCACTTCATGAACATGTCACCTGAAATCCATAGTAATGCTACCACGTGACCTACATAGCCGTCTTTCTGGAGCGTTCTAATTTATTGCAGCATGAGCATTTCAAAGTCAGAAAAACAGTCTTAGAAGGGCTACTCAGGAAGCAAAAATCTGTAGTGTTTTGGAAATATATAGTATGTTCCAGTCCCCCGGTAATACTTTACTTAGATAGTGTCTGTTGTGCATCTGCTATGTATCTTGCAGTCTCCATTTTCAGCTGTCGTGTTTCCTCAATAAAGGGTTTCTTTTACAGAAGTGTACACTCAGAAAAAAAGCAGAGCTATAACAATCATGTCGCTGGTCCTACTGTTTACCATTATCTTCAAGGTTTTAGGGTTGATTTACATTGCGTTCCTCCCTATTTGACTTTAATTGTCTGCTTCAAGTTGTCAGGACATAACTATATCTTAGATTTGCATTGCATTAGGGGATCTTTCCCTTTCTCTATTGATCTTGTCTTACGGAGTAATTTAACTCAATTCTAATTTTCTTTTGCATGCGGGGTGCTCTCTATCCAAGGAAGTGAGTTATGTGTATTCAAGTGGTGCATCTTATGAATCTTGTTAAGCTTTACCGCCTTATAGCCCGCACTGATGGAATATTTAATCACAGAAATGAGTTGGCAGATATGATGTACAATACGGTTAAGCCTTGCGGCGTGTGTCTTCACTGGCAATTGAGAAACAGGTGAATTTGCCATTCATCAGTGCCACCCTGACAGCTTTGTATAACCTTCTGGTTTTTTACTTATTTATGAAGATTAAAGGTACTTTAAATCAACAGTTTCTCTGCAAATGTATCATCTTTATTTCAGAAGTGGCCAAATTTTTCATCATTTATTAGGAGCTAAAGGAACTTCTTGCACTGACTATGAAAGAGTTGGTACAATTTTAATATGACAGTGTTGGAGACAATAAGTAAACCAAATAACTAGAACTTCGACTGTCTTAAAAATCACATTTCTAATTTTATAATCTTCAAATGTGCAATTGCTTCTTCTCCAAGTATGGTGGTGGCGGGGAACCCAAAAGGAAAGATATGTCGCAGTATTCTATTACGGCATGCAAGAACTGCATTGCTCTTTTACTGTTTCATTTTCTAATGACTTTAAGAGCTCTGCACAGGACTCTTTTTGAAACTAAATTGCTTAGAAGAAAGTTTAAAAGTCTGATAAAAAATTATCTTTTAGTCAATACAGAAAATATGCATTTGATATGCATTTTAAAAAAACACCAAAACTGCATGCATGTATAAACAGAAAAAAAATCTGAACTACGTGAAGCATCTTGATAGAACTTTCTGCATAGGTGTGGTGGAGTGCATGTCATAATTCAAAAAATTAAATTAATACTCTTCTAATGGTAATTAAAGATTCTCATTAAGAAGGGCAAACACCTCCCTTGTGTTGGCAATAAAAATGCACTTGGGACTTTAGGAGGTTATACAAAAAAATCAATAACCTGCCATTTTATAATTAAAAGACAAAATAAATGTTAGGGAAAAGTCCAGTAAATTAGGAAAATTACCTTCAGGAGAGATTGAAAATATTGATTTTAATTTACAAACTATGTGAACTCTTCATGCCCTACTTCATGAGACAATTATAAGTCAGATTGTTAATTCTGCATACGTATTAGAAAATTGATTACTGTACTGTGGGAATTTTATTATATTTGTCATTAACACAAAGTCATTTATATAAAATGACTAATAACTCTGACTTTCTAATTTATACAGGTTCAGGGTTGGTTCACTAACTACTCAAATGAGATCAATGTTAAATTCCTGTTTTCAATGTAGGCATATATCAAGGAAGGAAATAAATTCTGCCTACACTAAATACTGCAATTCCATGAATGCCAAGTTAGTATTTTTATTATAATGTGCCACTTTTACCCTAACTGGAACATTTTTACCTATCTTAGTAGATGGCACTGGATGTATTACAGGCAGCTTTTTTAAAAGAAATATCCGTTTGTAACAGTCATCCTATTTAACAATTTTTACCTCTTAAAGTCCCTTGAACTAACGAAAGTTTTTCAGCTTTGTCTAATGGAGGCTTGAATATCTCCATGAACGGAGATTCCCCAGCTTCTGTGGGCAACCTCTTCCCATGCTTAACCACCATCTGTGAAAAATGCTTTCCTAATATCTGTTCTTTACTTGCTGTAAAGAATGTATTCTACAATTACCTTTTTAGTCTCAATTACCTAAGTGTGTGACAACGGATAAATATTTTTGTTTTTTAAAACACGATTAGGTATTTGTAACTAGTATACACACACCCAGACAACTGAAAAATGGATCCAAATGGAAAACTGAAAAAACTTCCCAGAGTTTCCCATGAAAGTCATGGAAGACTCATATGATTTTGGAACCTAAGAAAGGAAGGCAACTTTATTACCTATTAGAAACATTTGGATTTATAGCGATTATTTCTGTCTTAGATGTAAATTATTAGCTTTCAAAAAAATGGCTTTTTTGGACTTGCTAGTGATTACATTTATGGGCAGGATTCAAATTCCTCTGAAATCAACTGGGTTTTGGAGTACAACCATGTTTGTTTTCAATACTGTTGAAGCACATTTAGAAACTGTTGCTAGCCATGACTGACTTCCAGCAGAAAAAGACTGTATCGCATTAACTTCAAATTGTAACCAGGATCAGAATTCGGTCTCAGTGAAGACTCAAGTGATAATATAGATGTAAAATACAAAAATTTCAAGAAATTGAATACCTAAATATAAAATTTAAAGAAAAATGTTCAAGAAAAAAAATTATGAACACAGATACCCTATATCTATGTGTGTCTATGTACATGTATATACACAAAATATATATTTATAGATAGATTTTTTGTTGTTGTTTCTCACTAGGCTTAAATAATTCTTGAAGGAAAGTGACTGTACTGAAATATAACATGAAATAAAATATAAATAAAATATAAATAAAATAAAATCTCATGTGAGACTGGGATATTGCAGTACATTTCATGTTATACTATCTACTTTCCAATAAAAAGGTATTCATATATCTTCTATATAAACTTTAGTATGCCCACATAACTTAAAATCCTGCATCACAAATCTGTAAATGACTTGCAAATAACATGAATCAAACAAAGAAACCCAACCTCACACCAAACGCATATTCTGTACTTTTGCATGTTTTAAAGAATACTAAAATAAAATATGGCATGGACAACCATAGCGTAATCCTTACCTGCATAGAATTCTGGACTATAAACTGCACCAACAACTGGATTTAATTTCCAGCCTGCAGCAAACATAAAAACATAATGGAGTTAATATTGCAATTAGTGATAATAATAATAATGATTTTTATTTTTATTTTTGTATAGAGATAAAATGGCTTCAAAAAAGGTCATTTTAATGAAAGTTTTATAGGCATCTTGGGTTACTGATCTTTAATGACTCTGAAGGATGGAAGTGAGTAATGAAACAAGGCATTCTCTGGACATGTAGTACTGGAGTAAATTATCAGATGAATTACCTTGGCTGCAATGCACAGTTGCCGTGGACTTATTCCCTTAAGTTATGGAATTAAGTCAGAACTAGTTCAGGTATCCCTATGTCGTGTAGTACCAGAGGAGATCGGTTCTTTTTCATTGCTTTAACTCTCTGGTTACAAGCCAGAGACGCCAAAACAGTTCATTTGCTGGACATAAATGTTTCTGATAAGCATGTGCTAGCGTAGGTTACAAGGCAATCAAATAATCTGAGCATTTGGATTCTGGGAAAAATGAAAGCGTAGAGACTGTATGGAAATGTCTATTGTGACATGAAAGAGATTTGCGCACTGTGGGATCCCAGGCAGATGTCAGAGACTTTTTTCCATATGCATTTGTACGTCAGACTGCACTGCAACAGGACAATTACAGGCACGTACCAAAAGTGACTGTACCGCCTGCATTTACAGCTGATAAGTGCTGTTAGCATATTGCTATAAAGTAGCTGGCACGTAAGAAAATGCTGCAGTCACGTTCTACAAAGCTCTTAAGTGGTACAAATGCAGCCACTGCCTTTGTCTTAAATAATCACTGTCCTCCCACAGCTGGCATAAAACCAAAGCACAGACCCAATAGATATTCTGTATCGTGTGTTCTGGCCAAACTCCAAATAATTGCTGTTGTGTCCTTACAGCCGATGCGGCATTTCCAGGTAAGCCTGGAGTGCACAGGCTCGCTGCAGAAGCAGGGCCTGTGTTCAAAGCATATGTGATGCTAAAGACAACAACGCTGAAGGAACTGAAGGGGAAGGGGTAAGGGACCAGCAGGAGAAAACACTGGCAAACTTGTTAGTGTTCTCAGCTTGCTAAAGTGCCAATTACTGTGTTTTGCTGAGCCACAGGTAGATCCACCCCCAGTTAACTCCAAACTCCACAGAACATCCCTCCGCCCACGCTCTTTTTTTTTTTTTTCTGTTTGAACAATTACTTGAACTACTGGGACTGAAAAATTAGGGGTTTTCCAAAAGCACACTTGAATCAGAGGAGTGGGAAGCACCATTTGTAAATGGGAATAAAGAAAAAAAAAGTGAGCAAAAAGCATCTTGTAAACTCAAGAACTATGGTACTTTAAATAGATCCTCTAACTATGCTGCTGGAAATAAAATACAATCAAGACAGGGACAACAAGGCTTTTCAAAATCAGAAGAGCCAAGATTAGAAGAATTCAAATACAAACTGCATTGAGGCTTGTTTCTGCCTCGGCCATATCATGTAATGCAAAAGCACAGTAGAAGATCATAAAACCATAAGACTGAAAAAGTAGAATACAAATCTCAATAATAATACAAAAGAAAACTATTCCTACCCTTTAAAAATACTGCTATCTCTATCTGATGCACAGTAACTATTTACCAGTAATTAGCTGTTCGGTAACAGAGGTGAGGGGTGTTTTTGAAATGCAAGTCATTAAAAAGTTCAAAGAGTAAAGAGCAGCATTGCCTGCAATGGCTCTGCAGAAGTAATTGCAGTTGCTATACGAACCTAAAAGACAATTACGGAAGCTGAAAAATGGCCAACCGAGAAGGGTTTAAAATGACTTTCCTCCTGAAAATATCACAGGATTTCTACCAGACCCTTCAATTTTACATTCTACAGGATTATATTCAGGAATGTCGTGGTATAACAAATACTCTTAGCCAAATTGTGTGTGATAGAGAATCATCCAAATTTTGAGACGTTCAGTAAAAATCTAACTTTTTATAGCTTAGGGAGTATTTAATATTTCAAATTCATTACTTCCTCAAAAGACCACTGATCAACGCCATCCAAAATGAAAGATTGGACTGAATTTCAGATCTGTCAGCCTTTGCTGTCAAAGAAGCTGACAGACACCTCTCAGCTTCTAAGTTACACTGAGTGCCACAATTTGTCTGAGGGAAAAGAAAAAATCTTGGAAGACGCAGATTGCTCTTCACAGCTGAAAGCCACTCTCATCTTTCTGTTCCTTACCTCTCTCACAGTGATGGCTGTCTCATCTAACTTTTTGAAGCTTATACAGGAAATACTTAATTCATCGTGAAAATAACAGTAATTAAACTTAACTTTATCTTGTCAGCTAGCAATGTGCTGGCCCATAGCTGTGTGGGTTAATCAAGTGTGATAGGAGTTGATGTATCCGAGCGAGCATCTGCCAAGTAACCCTACTGCAGCAGCTGGAGGAGGCAAATTCTCTGCAGTGGGTGTAATTTTGTGTATTTTTCTTACTGCCACAATATTAATCTCCTCCTCAAGTTGAACCTATAAAAGCTCAAAACTTAAAAAGCGAACAAGGAAACAAACAACCCCTCTGCCTGTCCCAAACCCCCACCCCGTACAGTCATCAAAGGCAATACAGGTTAAGCGTGCTAAAGGGAAGGAAATAATCATACTGTTACAGTGTAACAAGCTTTGGTAGAAAGTGGGGCACAGCAGCGCGGAGAGGATTATTTTCCCTTGGTAGGGCAGACAGGCACCCGTGGCCGGCGGAACGCTCCGGCGAGAAGCAGCCCTGTGACACCCTTTGTTTTCCTCCTGTTTGCAAGCAGAGGGGAGGAAGGGGGAGTGGGAGGGAATTTAACTGTGGCAGTAGTCACTAGCTGTGCATTTGCATCTAAGCTTAGACCAACAGAAGGCTCAAATTCAAGACACCACAAGTATCAACTTTAAAACATATGTATCCCTCTACTGATCTCTGTTTCATGTTCCTCATTCATGGCTGCGGTTCTCTGAGTCTACTTGCACATCATTCTCTATTCCTTACAACACTTGGATGAGCATTCTGAATTGCAATATGGGCATCAGAAGAAAGTATAACTGTGAACAGGACAGGATGGAACATCTAAAAATGTCTCCAAAATATTTTTGCCCACAAGTAGATCTCCTGACGCTGATTTTTTTTGCAAAGAAAAGGCAGTTCTATCTCCAAAGCACATGAGGTCAGCCATCAAAATCATCCCATCTGATAACAAACTTGCACAAAAAAAGCTCTCCTAGCAACTGAGCAGTTATTAACTGCTTGTTTCAGGAATCATCAAAAGTCACTGGAAAGCACACTTATTTCAAAAACCATCTAGGACACAAAAGCAAACCACTTATTTGAAGGAAGCTGCATATATTAAAAAAGAAGTCCAGGTTTTTGTGCATTAAGATCTACTGACTTTTGCAATCATATTTACAACATGAGCCCTGTTATCAAACAACCAGCAGTATTCAGGAATGAAAGACAAAATAGAGTGTATCTTAATTTTAAACGACAATAAATATTAGTGCCTGATGTTTTCATATAATACAACACGTACCCCAACTATGTTTGGAATACCTGCCAATAACATGTCAGTCACCACACACTCCTTGAAAAATAAAGCCCCACATTAAAAAAGAAGTGGTTCTGAAGGGATAGGCATGCACAAACAAAAAGTTTCTGGCTATCTGCGTCAGAAGCATCTTGCAAACATTAATATACTTGTAGAAGAACACAGAAAAACTAGCCTTACATTTTATTTAGAAGAGGAGACCTTTACTTTAGACAACAATCATCTTTAATAATCAGCTATAGCACTGGTTAATTCCTGACAAAATGATAAAGAACTAGAAGCATACAGTGTCTGGATGACTGATAATAGAAGCACTGATTAAACGAAATGAAGCACCTTGCACGTCTACACTTCATTCCTTGTCACTTGTAATGATTATGCAAGAGCCATGTGATTCGCCTTGTGTGTTTACTTCAGGGGATCTCGGACATTGAAAGAAAGTAAAAAAAATCCAAAGGTATGAACTACAACCAGAGTTTGCCTTGGTAGATACCCATCAAAAGGTGTGCAAAAGAGCATCCTGCACGCAACACCTTGGATGGATGGATTCACAAACATAAATGCTAATTTTTATCCACTAAACAGGATGTTTCATACTTTTGGTTCGACCTAGTCCAGATGGAACAGGATGGAAAATGACAGACACAAAACACTTCAAGTCAGAAACACTTAACAGCAGATTTTCATCGTTCTGGTTTAGGATATTAATAAATGATAATGTAGGACCTAAGTAATCCTGCAGTGCAGGACACAGAGGTGAACCTCTGCTAAAGCCAGATTCCTAAAAATCTCACATCTCTATTTCCAGCATTCCCTTGCTTCAGCACTGGATGTGCTGATATGTAACGTGTTATTTGCTAATTAACAGTTTTGTAGCCTTCGGATAATATGAATACGAAATATACATCATCATTTATAACAAAACTACTTTTATCCTTTTACCATTACAATATAGCAGACAAAGTTCATAGTATCATATGCGTATTATTAATTTAGCTCCTTATTGCAACAAAATCTTGTTATGTGATCCAGACAAACTTTGTGTCTCTTTCACTAGCTTCACTGAGATGTTTTAAAGCCAGTAAAAATGAAGGAGATTTTCCCATCTGCATCATTTGCAAAGTTCCACATTTACATACAAAATGAGGAAGAACAGTTTCTGAGAAAGCATGAGGAGTTTCAGCCTCTCCTTCTCCAGATCATTTTAACTAGCTCAATTATCACATGTCAAATGAAAACGATCATATATTTTATTTTTACTGTGGTAGGAAAAAAATATGACTCTTCCATTAAAAAATAAAGCCACTGCTTGCCCTGGGTTTTAGTGAAACCTCACTAATGAGACATCAGATATAGAAAATAAGATCCACTACATTGCAAAATGGAAGAGTCTAATCTACCTGTGGAAACTTTTACTGATGTATGTGCAGATTTCATCTGCTTTCTACTGGATGGGAAAAACTAAATTAAATTGAAAAGCAAATAATTGTAACTACACGGTCTAGTAAAACTGGAAAATGTAATTGCAATTAACTTCAATTGATGTAGTATTGTTTGACGTTGTTAAGTTAGGAACTTGTTAGAATTTTCTGAACTAGCAAATGCAAGCAACGCAAGCACATGATCAAACACTGCCAAAGTAAACATTTTTAAAATGTATTGCTTCCAAACCCCTCAAATATCTATGGATTATTTTTCTGTCATTAATGTACTACATTATACCAACTTAGGCCAGTATTAGAATGAATTTTTTTAGATAGTTTGGAATTTAGATTTTTCCAGGGGAAAAAAAGCTGGAAGCAGCACCCAATTACAGTTTGCCCTTTACTTCTAACAAATTGTGGAAGAAAGACACAGAAAATTATCTTTGACTAGATGCGTGTCTTGGTACTAAAACGTATCTCATGCCTGACAGAGACATTCTTCTCACTGGTGTCCCTACCTCCATCATCCAAGCAAAATGGAATCCTCCGATTAGTTCATTCATCGCAACATTAACACTGCACAAAGCTAGAAAAGAACAACGCCTTCCTATCAGGTATATTTGCCTATACAAAAGCCCCTGTGGTTAAACACTCAGATTCCAATCAGGCAGAATGATGCACGCTACGCCCACGTGGCCGAATTAGCTGTGAATTACACAGACGGAATGTATGCCCGGCCATATTGTGGTTTAGGTCGCTGGACAAAGCCTGAGCCCAAGGAGATGCAGGAGATGCGGCTATGACACTTCACGAGTAGATGAGTCCACCCATTCCGCGGAAGAGTGAGGTTTCACATGCACTGACATTAAAAAAAAAGCACTGAGATCTCATGCACTTACCATTCGTGTAAGGGTTGACGGTCTTTTTATTTGTCATTACACGTGCTGTTGCATTATTTACCTAAGCACATAGAACACTGGATTAGAAAGGGTTACAGGGAGGGTCCATGTTACTATTAATGCATGCATTATTACTGCTATTAGTCATGTAAAAATAAAATGCAATTTAATTTATAGAAGGCAACAGGTGCATAACAAAATCATACTATTTATAATTACATTTACTTTCATAACCATTTTAACTTACAAATCATTTCAATAAAGCAACATCATATCATTTAAACTTTAATAAAAAGACATTAAAAGCAAATTAAAAGGTACTGCATAATTTAAGACTTAAGAGCATGCTTGTATTCCATGATAACACTGATACAATAAATACTCAAAACAGAAAAAAAGATTATATGAAGGAACATGCAGTGGAGTAGAAGGGAAAGAGACAAGGTACAAGGAAACAAAGAAAATGTCAAAAAAAGGGACAAACGAATTTTAGCAGTGTGCAACATAACCCTTTAGAAGAGAAGTACCATTGGAAAAGCAACATCTAGCATTCAACACTTGGAACAAGAGCCTTTTTCATTGCAAGAATTAACAAAATCATTCAAGCTTTAAAATCACAGCTAACAAAAGGATAAAAAGAGGGTGCATTATTTAACACAATATGGAGTTAACAATCTGAGTAAGATGTGCACGAAGTCATATCCTCAATCCAATCAGTGCCTCCCAGGCTTGCTTAAAACGTACACTCAATTACAGGCGTACCAATATAGAAAAAAATGTAGCATCAAGAAAACTTAATACAACAAGTCAAAAAAATTCACGTGGTATATCAGCGCTAAATACGTGAAACGGCAGATGGACTTCTCCACTTACCATTCAGCACCATCGCCAGCATGGGTATGTATACAGTTACCATGGTTACTGAGAGTTTGGTGAGGGCCCTAAGCGCTACCGTCGAAGGGGGAAAATGAAAAGGCAAAATATGCAACATCTTACTCAAAAGACGACAGCATTTTCAATTGGTATTTTTTTTATTCTAACAAATACGACTGAGGCAGTATTGAAGGGGATCCAGTGGCACTAAAACGCATTCGTGTTGGTTTTTTAATAGACGTGAATGGCTCGGGCCATCCAGACAAAGTAGCCTGATGGTTTCATTAAAAATTAAACGTTAAAATTGGTCGCTCTCTAGTCTGGCGTCGTTTCTTTTTCTTGCGCAACTTTTGGATGCTTCTTTCCCAATCTGAATTTTGTGAAAGCCACTGTGGATCCCACATCAACCCTGCAGAAAAAAAAAAACCAAAACAAAACAAAAAAAAACCCAACCTTTTGTTTGTTTTTGTTTTGTCTGTCACACTTTTTTTTTTGTTGTTCTCAATTTTTTTTTCTTTTTTTTGTTGGCTGGTTTTTGGAATCTACTGCACCCATTGATTTACAAAACATCCAAAATAATAACTTCAAAATATTAAAGCTTTCATTGTTTTCAATTCTGTCATCCACCTTTCAGCAATAATGATAATAATAATAATAATTACAAAAGAAATAATAATAAAAAACCCAAGTAAGGCCAGATTCTCTCTCTTTATATATAAATATATATATAAACAATGGGAAGGGGAAAGGGGAGCACACAGAAGACACCAATGATGCATCTGAAACAACAAATGAGAGTGAAGCAGACATTTATAAAAAAGATGAAAAGGAAAATATTTTGAACATGCACCTCGATTTTACGGCCCTCTACCACGGTGCCGTGTAATTTCTCCCTCGCCCTGTCCGCATCAGCACTATTTTCGAAAGTTACGAAACCAAATCCCTGCATGCAGGAGGGAGAAGGGGGGAAAACAACATGCACATTATTATTTCAGTCAACGACCACTTGTTTGCTTATGTTCTCTCTCTTTAATTTAATATTTTCTTGTCCTTGCTTCATTTCTGTAACATGCAAATTAGAAAAATTATAATTGTATTGAGATGTGCAATAAATAAGCGACAAATGTGAACAAATTTTTTCTGTCATCAGTTAGATAATACCCTCTGAGAAATTCAAAGAATGATACCAAAAATACCTTTCTACATGTCACTACACAGGAAAATAAATCTAACAATAAGAAAATGAAAGTAAAATAAATTACAGTGTCTTCACACAGAAAAAAATGAACTAATGAGAAAAGAAAATGAACCACATTTTAATGACATGCAGATATCTCAACGAAATAAAAAACATGTGCACAAAATTCAACACTGAATGTCAATATACTCTAAAACATTGCCTACTTAATCATGCTGTTGTGATCATAAGAAACATTGTTCCCATGCAACACTAGGGTAACTTAAACTTTTGTCAAACTATACAGCCTTTACTTATTTTTTTATAAAAGAAAAAAAGAAAAGAAAACCACCAACAAAACAAAAGTACTTTTGGAACAAAGTATAAACTTTCTTGTATTAACAGATCAAATAAAATCACATGATGTGAATAGAAAAAGAAACTCTGATAAAGGAATAAAAATGCAAACGTTTTGAATAAGTTTAACTCGTTCATTTACTATTTCTGTATCTTTCCACATATAGAACATGCAACTGGTAAAACTCCAGCCCATGTTAGTGGGACAGGAGAATACTCGAAAATATGAAATTCTGCCTATGACAAATGCTTTGCTTTACAGTTGTAGGCTAAACAAACATTTCCAATCCTACTAAAATTCTTTTTATTGTGCTAAGTTAAATTAAACACTGTTTACAATGGTAAATATTTTGGAAAAAATCAGACATCGAAAAACATTTTAGAAACATACACCAACCCTTTGAAGTAATTCTTACGTTACCACTACAATGCCTTTGCATGCTTTCCCAAAGTCATCCGAACAACTAAGCTCCTATATCCTTGGTGTTTCATAACAAGAAACATTTGCAAGTTACACCTGACCACTTTATAAAGAATAGGCACTGCTGCACGTATTTGAGGTCTTACTCCAACCTGTTTCTTTACTGTTACTTTAGCGTGAACTATGGAGTTAAAGCTTTCCTCTGTCCCGTTCCTCAGCAATAAGCCCTGCATCATGTCTCCTCATTCTCCGGTCCATGCGCTAGCCTTTGGGGTCAGTATTCACCCACTTACTCTCTGCAGTTCTACCTATTACGTACATAGTGACCGATTAAAAAAAAAAAAAAGGCAAAACAAAAAAGAAGGGGAAAAAAAAGGAAGTGAAGATATTTATACATTTACTTATACATTTTATACAAAGAAGAATGGATATGAACTACAAAAGGAATTAATCAACAAAAAGAGTTAAGAAACTACCAGGATCATTATGCAAGTTATTTGGGTTATTTTACCTACTCAAAGAACACATTTCTTTATGCCAGCTCATAACATAGAAAGCGACATGTCTATACAGTAGGAGTTTATGTTCCATTCTCTTCAAAGTAGCTTAAACACAGTCTGCTGCCCTTTTCTCTTTTAAAGGCACACTGAAGCCTGAGCTCAGACGTAGCAGCAGTTCCACCCCCAGCTGAAGCCATTCTCAGAACACCTGCTTCCACGCATTTTCTCCACTCTACCCTCCACAATTTTAGCACAAAGCCACGACCTTGCTTGTCACAAGACACTGAGGATGTAACTCTCTTTTCCCCAAAGCGCCAGGAGTGTTCGAGAGAAAGTAAATCCCCCTCCTCAGTATTGATCCCTATGTTTTAGATGCCTGCATAGGCTTTTCTTATACCTAAACTCATCCTCAACTTTAAACTTTTATTTCTTCTTCAACTGCTCCCTCCCATCCTGTAAGAGATGTGTAAAAAAACCCTCATAATTTAAGATGCCATTAAGAAAATTTCACAGCAGAAAACGTCACTGAAACTATTGATCCAACGAGCCCAGCTCCATGCAATGGCATAAATTCCCTCAATTCTGTTTGTTCCCCCCTCTCCCCCTGCTGAACAACTGCCCCTTCTCAGAGTTGCAAACATTCCGTGGGAGTTGTTTAGTCAAAATTTTGAATCAGTCTTCTTAGCTCACAGCACTACCAGTTAATTTTTTTTTCAAACAACTGAAGGGAAAGATAAAAACCTAATTATATTAAAAAATTAGAAAAAGATATAAAGTGGGGCCACAAGCCAAGATAAGACAGGAGCTTCAAAGATTCTGAAAAGAATACTCATTGTCATTTTTTAATTTTTTATGTTGTACTTATTCTCATAATTAACACTATTTAAATTAAGCTCTTATTATTTAAGCAAATCTTTAGTTTTACCTAGCTGACACAGAAACACAATCATAGAACACAGATTCATTCATCACACATTCAAAAATCTACACAAACACGTTAACATTAATTTTATATGCAGCTGATTGAACAGCTACTTTAGCTTAGCATACTATGTATTTTATTTACTGGTAATGTAAATTTCTGCATTTTATTTTTAAAGTCTGTCAAATGATTTAGTAGCCAAGTTAGTACGTGAGAAGGTTCTGTTTTAATTTGGGAGATGCTTTGGAGCTCTTCTTACTTGAAGAAATATATGTTAATATAATATATACCAGATATATAGTAGTGCATATACACACAAACAGATTTACAAAAGTATATATGTAGTATGTAGGTGCATAGAGCATGAATTTAAACTGTAAAAAAATGGTACTTGTTGACGTTCCTGTTGTTTGCAGCCTTGCAGTTGTGACCAAGACAAAAGCCACTCACAGCTCCATGGAGAGCTTCAGTGTTAAACCAGCAGAGTAGCGTTAAAACATGCACAGTAATGGAAGCTATATTTCAAATTGTCCTTCCACGATGAGTGGTAAACGCAGAGAAAGGTAAGTTACCAGCAGTTTTTAACGTTACTTTAATCAACAGCTTCAGGAACTGGCAAAGGTAAGCCTCATTTATTTAACACAGGTTGTAAGAAAGATCTACACCAAAACAATACTGAAATTCTTGCAATTCTTATAAAAAGAAGAGTTTCAAATGTCATCAGTGTTGCCACACAATTCTAGCAAAGTTATCTGAATTATTATTATGCCCCCAACCAAACAGAAATTTGTAGTATGAAACTTGTATTGTTTTCGGGTTTCTTTTAGGGAGAGACTCCCTTCTGCAAAATTATTTTATACTTTATGGTGGTGCTGCAGCATTATGTTTTTTGAATCTGCAATTCCATTTTTCTTAATTATTATGGTAGGAAAATGAGCTTACTTCTGATGTTTTTGCAAGAATCTTTTAAAACATTAATTATTGGAATAAAAAGAAATAAACAAAAACAGAAACAAAAAAAATTTCTAGCAATTCTTTTATGCCAAACTGTAGCTAGCAATAAATTTGAATTTTGATCCTGTAAACTTTTTTACCTGTATTCAGTTTGAGACCACTTAGTAGGCCTTTCAGTTTCAGTGGGATTTTATGAAAACATAGATAAGCACTGCCAGGAACGGGACTTTAATCTGGTGCATCTTAAATCCTACAGAATGGACGTGAAATGATCAGATTAAAAAAAAAAAAAAAAAAAAAAGTTCCTCTTATTCCTAATCCTGTTTTTTAACTTTTTATTTAATTGAGAGAATCTAAAGGTACTTCTGCAAATCAAAATACTATGTAGCTATACCTGAAATAACTCTAAACAAGATGAGAAGCAGCATACATAAGCAATGAGGTGCATGGCAGAACTGCTCTAAGTATCTTCAGCAGCTTACTCAAAGCCAGCTTGGATGCACCAACAGAGCGCTGGGTAGCGTAGAAGTATGTCATAAGAATAGGTCTTTGAGTCTCTAACACAAAGTGTGTAACTGAGGTATTGACATTACAAGCCTACCTAGAAAAACCTCTTCCTTGTGAAATCCTTTCTAGGAGCTTGTTTTTACCACAAGGCACTGGGATATTTTCCCTACTGCAAGATCACTATTAAAAAACCCTCAATTCAGAAATACCTCCTCACCCCACCCCCCAAATATCTTAAAAAAGCCTTATACTTATGCAGTCTGACGCAGACGTGGTGGTTAAAAGTCCTACATATGTAAGATTTAATAGCTAAACAAATGTGTAAACCACCACCACCATGGCATGTGTACTCAGTTCAACTCCATCTTCAACAGAACCAGTCAAAGATGGCAAAGTGTGGGATGTCTTTTGAAATTTATAATACTATCCAGTAGAAGCAGGTTCTGGACAATCAACATCTTTTGCAAACACTATTGAACAGCCATAATTTAATGATAATAAATTTCAGCCAGAGTAGGAGATTCTAAGCCACCACATTCCATACATTTTGGGTGTTTCCTGAAAAAACAGTAGATGTTCCAATTGGGTTTGGGCTAGCAGGCAAGGGCACTACTTAATGAATGTCAGAAAAATGTTGGAATATAAACCAGGAAATTTCAGCTATTCTATTTAAAAAAAGAAGGCGATGGCTTTAAATTTAGAATACAAATACAAACACATTAAGGGAAAAATTAACAGAATCAAAATAGATCTGATTTAAGAGAGATTTATGATATATCTGATTTGTAAAAAAATGACTGATTACAAGTATGCCTATAATAGGAAAAGAATTCCATCGCTAATAATAAATCATATATAAGAGTTACAGGAAGACTGAAGCATTGGTGGATAAACATTCTAGTGTGTCTGACATGGGAGGCAAAGGAAAAAGATACCATGCATATGGCATATACAGAAACCCTTATAATGCAGCCGATATCATAGGTGAAGTATACTGGGCTACAGCTTTGCAGCAGCTAACGATGCTAACGCAGTCATAGCCATTCTTATCTTGCTTTATATTTCTTAAGTATTGAATAAACTGAAGTATGCATTTAAGGCAAAGTAATTTTCAGAAAAAATTAAATGTTTGCAATACAATAAGAACTCTTTTAATCAAATAAATGTTAAAATAGATTGTTTTCAAAGGGTTGGTGTACTGAAGCTTTAACTAAAGAGGAAAACATCTGCACTTAGATAATCTAGAACAATCACATATTTTCTCAGCTAATTACTAAAGAGGATAGTTATTAGGTATCATTATCATCTTTCATTTCAATAGGGGAAAAAATACCTGTACTAATACAAACCTGCCTACAAATATCTGTAAGTATGGACTCATCTTGTAAAATAAACAAGATAATTACCATTGAAGAATAAAGACAGCAGAAATCAACGTTCCCATAAAACAGATGACAGTTTGGAGTAGCTAAAATTACCCCCTTTAAAAGATATAAAATGAGTCCAATGATTTTCATGCTGCTTAGGAAACTGAATGACAGCTCAGAAGATGTTTTCACTAACATGGAATTTCAGATGTTATTTTTTACAGCAGTGCAGTTGTTTCCTTTTACTCATAAAAATATTTTAAACAAATTAAAAAATTCCATGGGTGAATTCAACTGCTTACCTTTGAGCCTCGCTCATTAAAAATAATTTCAACATCTAAGATTTTACCAAATTGCTGCAAAGAAATAGAAAAGTTACATGAAAATAAGATAACTTCAACACTTCTATCACATACAGTACAAATGTTTGTTTCAGAAAATGGTGCACCACATAAAAAAGTTAAAGACTATAAAATCAAAGATAGTCAAGCGTAAAAAAAGCCACATTGAAGAGGCACCAGATCAATATTACAACTAAATCGTATGTATCATTACACTTGTCACTATCATTCCACATATGCATTTATGAACTTTAAGTTCAGTGAAACCACCTGACAAAGAGGAAATCATCATTAAACTGTGATCACAGTGAAGTGAAAGTCCCAAATTTCCTTCTTGGATTTTGTCTTTGTACATAGTAGGTTACTTCCTTGTGATCCATCCAGTCCAGCTGCCATCACCATTTTTTTCATATGCAATATACTACTGGTTAATTTGCTTGGAGTGCAATAAACATCACTAACAAGACAGGATTAACAGCTGCAGGAACACTGTCACCCTCTGGTCATCCTTCCCTCTGAAGAACCTTTGTTTCAGAAGACTTTTTGCAGCTGCTTTCCAGGACAGGTAAAGGAGTTTGGTTACTTCTGCTTTACAGGAATAAGATTAAACAAGCTGGGAGTTTTGTCACTGGCCTCAAGGAGTGAGGATTTCTCTCCACCCTTGCTGAAAAGGGATAACCATTACTTCCTCAGCAATTCTTGTCTTACGAGAGTATAATTTGGAAAACTAGAACGGATACTTACTTGTTGGGGATTTTTCCCTGCTCGGAATTGCACTTTTATTGTGATATTAGTAGTAACTGTTATTACTATTGACCTTACAAGAGCACTCACAATCATCTAGGCATTGTTCACACACACAAAACTTGACCACAGGTGCTATCCCAAAGAAAAAGGCTCCATTGGACTTGCCTTAGTAAGAGAGTAAATGTTTGACTCGGGCAGTGTTTAGTTAGAACACTTTCTGGTGTGACACATTTTGTGATATGACACTGTAATGTATCAGTGGGTCATTTCTGTTATTTCATATGTCATTAACATGCAGAATGGATCAGTGTTAACACTGATAAGTGACACAATATATTAAATAAAAAGGCAGAAATTAGAGGCGGGCAAATGAAGAGTAATCTAACAATAGTCCAAGGAACTGCAAAAATGAGCCTGTACCTCAGTATTTTAATATATAATAAACAATTACAGGCCAGAAAGGACAGTATTCCTTCTCTAGCTTATTAAAGTTGGTTATGAAAATCAACCATCATTTGTTATCCCTTGGCTTATTTTATGTTCTTGCATGCACCATCTAATTAATGTTTTAACTGCAACTTTAGCCTAAAAGCAGACATTGACTTAATGTTTAAACAATCCTCCTCTGCTGTATTTATGTCCATGTAAAAAGATCATCTGCTATGTGTATAATGTGGTCATGATGCAGTGTGTTACCATATTTCATATCAGATATTTCAACTCACACTTGCAGAAATTTCATTCTTCTATCAAATCAGAAGCTAAAAGTTTACTGTTACCAAGTCATTCTAAAGCTGGAAAACTCTAGCCATTCTCCGGTGTTAGTCTTTTGAGACCTAAGACTTAGAAATATTGAAACGAAATGTAGTTTTTATTCACTTATAAATTACTACAATCCCTCAAAAAAAAAAAAATCTTTTCATTTAATGTACTTTCAAATAAAATCCATCTATTTTAAGTGGTTTGTTTAATTTAAATAAATTTGCATATTTCTCCCTAGAGTGTTAATTATTATGCCTTCTGCTATTTTGCTGATGTGCTGTAAGCTGCATTTAGGGGACGTTACTTGTAGCAAGTCAGATACGGCAAAACAGTCACTCTCATTTCTCAATACTATACCAGGATTCTTTTTCCAGCGACTGTTCCCTTCACTTCATACAAATAAATACTGAAAAACAGAATGTCTTAATTCACATACAAAGACATTAGAAGAACTTAAAAATCTGAACTGAACATGAAAGATGGAGAGAAGTATAGTGCCATGAAGTACTTGATGCTGCACTGTATAACAAACTGTAACGCAGAAGAGAGTTAAATTTTAGTGAGTCAGAAATAAGAAAGCAAGAGGAACACAAATACTTAAGAGTACTAATTGGGAAAAGGAAAAGCTGGGTTCTGATAGCTGTTCAAGTACTATTTCTAGATTTTAGTGACATTTCAAAATAAACCTGAGTTCTTGGAGCAGGCAGAAGAAACCAGGTCTAACCTCTCATGGTTATGAGCCTACAATTGATGGCATGTATGAGATGTGTGAAACACAGCCAATGCACATGAAGGTATCTCATGGCCTGGGCAAAAGCAAAAATTGAGAGACTTATAGAAGCTTACAGACCTACAATACCTGTCGGGACGGGTGAGGATTCCTACTCCTGGACTTCCTGCTTAAATTCAGCCCATGTCTTACTTCTATAGATTTGGGTCCCTTGCTCATGAGGTCAAGCATTGACTACTTTACATCATGCTCTCCAAAATCAATAAATATAGGCATATAAATCCAGATGTGTACAGCAGGAATATATATGCATTCAATATTTAGGCCAATGTAGGTAGCTTTCTTTGAATGTAATACAAAACAGCACAAAACACAGAATACACTCATCTGTATCACATACAGCAGAATCAGTAGAATTTCTTTTCCCAGTTGTGACTGGCAAATCAGATGTTTGGTTATAAACAAATGAAAAGAGAATCTTTACTGAAAATGGTTAAATAGCCTAAATCAGAGATACTGCTCTCACGGTTGCCTATAATCTGAAATACCTATTGCAATGCAAATATAAAAAAGCATAAATAAAGTATGAGTACTTACACCAAACATTTGTCTAAGATCTGGATCCCGGAATCTGAATGGTATATTTGAGACGTGAAGCCGTTTTGGCTGTGATTTGTTTTCTGTGTTTTCAGAAGGTTGTGTCTGTTGCTGGCCATCGGTCTGTGCTGCATCATCTGTCTGCTAAAAGGGTAAAGCAAAATAAAGTAAAGCACACTGTAAGTATTTCTGCCATTTTAATATAAAGTGGTGGCCTTAAATTCTCAAAAAAAAAAAAAGACTAAAAAGGAGTTAAATCTGCTCAGACAAAGGTACTGAAGAATACCAGAGGTTGAAATACATGAAAGTCAAATCCATTTCTGTATCGGTCTCAACAGTATACATTTTCAGTGATATTTTTAACATGTATTTGCAATAAACTGGAGAATAGGAAGGAGATTATTATTTGTTGATTTTCTTAGCTATTTTTAAATAATGAATAAATATGTCTCCCTATATCATAAGACTGCTGAAACCCCTTTAACCTCATTGGTGTTTGCCAATGGAAGAAACTAACTGAATCTCCATGTCCAAATAACAGCCTACTTGCAGAAGCAAGCAATACACTTTCAAATAAGATTAGTACTTTCATTCAGAGGCCACTGGGACTTCTACGCAGGAGGTAGGTAACACATCACATCCTAGTTGCCATTTCATAAGCAGTGCTAATGGGCACTAGAGGGTCATTTTGTCTAGATAAATGGTCACCATTATGGAAAAGGCCTTGAGTTGTGAAAGGGAACAGAAGTATAATCAGTGGTGAAGGTTGCCTGACATAAAAGTGAGACCTGGAAACAAAGTTTTACAGATTTTCTTTCTCACCAAAATAAGATCCTATCATGGTACTTTTTACCGGGATACTGTTCCCTAGTTTTAAAATGCTATTTTATAATTGAAGGACATTGCTGTGTATTACAATTTAACGAACAAACAGAATTATAAACCCCTAAAGAGATTAGGAAAAAACATAATGTCCTTCATCCAAAAAGTAAAACTAATCAATGCTGGTCTATCAGTATATTATAGAAATTTCTGGGCTGTGTTCTTTAATGATATCATACAGTGCCTAATTAATCACTGCGTGTACAGCACACGTTCACTAGACAAAGATTTTGCATAGGTATGTAAAAACAGCATAGTTATTTTCTTTCGCACTGGTAGAGGGGATTTGGAAAAAAAGAAGGGGAAAGAAAATAGTTGAATGAAACTACAAGGATCATCTTACAACTGTTACTCTATTTTCTCTGTCCTTCCTCTTCCTTCTGAGCATATTCATCTTCCAAGTATTCATTTTTCTCTTTTGTTCTAATGTTACAGTTCAGCTTGTCTTTCTGACTTTTTTCATTAAAAAAAAAAAAAAAGAAGAAATCTTCCATTTCCTGCTAGTATTAAATTTCTTTTAGGAGACAACAGTTTTAAGCAAAATAAAAATGGTTAAATAAAATAAACCTTACCACACAGTTTTAGTACCAATAAGCCTGTTAAGGAGGAAGCAAAAGAACTCAAACAGAATACATAACTTACATCAGCAATAGCTACATAGAAATTTAATTCTAGCAAGTTAAATGCAACATCATCTTCCCCAGTAAATGCAAATGTTCTCAAATTCAAAGTACAAACATCTACAATTTCCTGCATTGCCTATACTTCTGTGCTAAGAACACTTCACAAACAAAGGTCCTTATCAGTCCTGCAGAAGCATCAGTTCATCAGCAGTGTCTACATTTCATGGGATACGATGGTACTCGTACACAAATACAAACCCCTATGTGCACTCAAGAAGGATTTTCAAGTGATCCAAACAAGGAACTGGGAACGGCTCAAGTGTAAACCTAAAACCGAGTCAGTGCCACCGCATCTCTCATCTGCTACCCCCCCAACTCACAGGCAGCGTCCCACAAACTAAACAGTTCATCCTTACAAATTTCTAGTGATTTAAATACTAAACATGGTATATCGCTGTTAAGAGACAAAAACATGTTCCATGCTAATCTCTTGCTATCTAAAACCAACTCAAAATTTCAAAATTTAGATTTTAGACAACTGCTCCATCCATAAATACCACAGAAATTAATTTCTACCTTCAGGCCTTAAAAGGAGAGAAATATGAAGGAAATTTGGTGTATGAGAACACGTGGGGGATGAGGGACTGGAAATTCTTGAAATACAACACTCAGAAGAATTTAAGGTCAATTAGATTAATCTGAAGAGAATTAAAGAATTCTGAAGGTGCTGTTCAGCTTCAGAAACAAAGGCTGCCCCAGGAAGAAATTATATAATCAGCGTACTGTATCAGTACAAATTGGAAAAAGTAATTTCTGTTAATTGTATTAATATAAATGATGAGAAACAAGGAGAAGGAGGGCTGAACCGTTCACTATTAGCATACCAAAACATCAGGAGCAACTTCCGTACCAAGAAGCTGAAATTGCCAACAAAAAGCCAGTGAGGTTTCTGAAGATGATGCTAAAATGCAGGATGAATTATGGTGAAGTGGGTAAATCCAGGTACTGTTATTTTCTGGGTATTTCTTTTTGATTTTACCACTTTCATTCACAGAAGCCTGAAATTTACAGTTTCAGCAAAGAATGTCTCAGAGTTTGGGCAGTGAGGACTGAAAACCAGAAACTTCAGAAAGTCACTATCATCAAAGATTCATACCTGTAAATGCCCTTAAAGAAGTTTGTGGCAGAATTAACAGAGCTAAACCATTTAAAATGTATTAAAAGGCTTGACAATGTAACAGTGTCTTTACAAAGCATATTATCATCCCGAAATCTAAGGATGAGCCTAGGAGATTTGGAGAAGGATAACTGCAAATTGAAATTGGAATGTGAAGCTTATACAAAACATTTCCAAGTAACACCAAGGAGGTAAAATACACATAGGACAGAGGACAGGCTGGATTTTGCAAAATCCCAGAAAGGAAAGTTTCAAAGCCCTGTGGACTCAAAGAGCTAGAATAAAATTTACCTTACACATAAATAATACATTTCAAGAGAATATTTCATTGCTAGAGGATCTAACGACTGGTGTTCGATATTTCTTTAAAAATTAACTGAAGTTGGGATAGGACATTAGCCTCGCTACATTCCTGCAGTCTAGTATACAATCAGTACAAGTCCTGATCTGTTATGGGTTTGGTCTCTTTCAATACCCTCTCCTGACTCAATCAAGCAAATTATTATGCTTTATGCAAAACAAATAAATAAATAACCCCCCTAAGCCTTATCATTATACAGAAATTACATAAAAGGGAGTATAGGCTGTGTGTTTTTTCACATATGACCTGATTTTTTGAGTACAAAGCTGTATCAGAGTTACTTTCACATATCAAAAAGTCATGAATTTAACTTTGTGAAGAGATCACAATTCATAAACCAGCTATTCAACACATTTTACTGCTGGAACTATCTGCTATCTGGTGGTCCTTGCTTTTCCTTGTGTGTGTATTGGGGTTTTTTTCCTACAGAAGATGCAATGTAAATTCATATACACATTCTGATCCATTATAATCTTGTTTATGGAACTGCTCTCTAACCAGTGATTTTCCATGCTGTATTTGTGCAGTTTGTTATTGCTGTGTAAACACCTTGCATTTGATGGTTTTGAATAGCATCTTATTTTTCCAGACGATACCTACAATTTATCAAGATTATTTTGAATTCTAATCCTGTCCTGCAATGTACTTGCAGTCCTTCCCCGCTTGGTATTGTTGCAAATTTAATAAGTATACATTCTATTCCATCATTCAGATCATTAATAAAAATACTGAAAAACATTGAGTCACCACAAATCCCTGCATAAGTCCTTTTAATAAATCTTCTCATTTTGATAGCGAGCTGCTACTTAAACACAGTTTCTAGTTTTCCACCCAGCTTATTGTAGTTGCATGTTTACCATATTTCCCAGCTTGCTTAAAAGCATGTCTTGTGTGGAAGTGTCAAAGCCTTATGAAAAGTGAAATATGGCTTTCAAGGCTTTTCCTCTGCCCACAAGGCCACTGTAGAAGCAAAAGACTGTATCTTTGTGACAAATCCGTGCTGATGGCTATTCTTATTGTACTTTCAGGTGTTACAAATGCAGTGTGCATTTCCTTGTTCCAGTATTTTCCCAGGACTGAAACTCTGATGACAGCACATCCCTTTTAGCCTATATAACCAACACTTTTCTCTCCCTCCTCTTTAAACACTGGCATTACATCTCCTCTGCTCCAGCTCTCCAGTACCTCTACTCATTCTCCACAAGGTAACAGAGACAGACACTAGCAGCTCCAAAATATTATCAGTTTAATCTTTAAATACCTTGGAACGGAGCTAATTAGAAACAGTTAACTGAAAAAAACCAACCATAGCTAACCTACCTGAATATTCTTTAATTGGTTTCTTCCCTCTTAGAGACTGACAACTTTTTTGACAGTTGGGAAATTATTGTAATAATCACCTGGCTGAGGCTGACTTCTACAGTGAGGAATCACGCAAAGAAGAAAGGTTCTCTTACCCTTCTTCCCAAGATCGCATTTCATATTCACTCTCAAAGATTCCCTCTAGCCTGGCATTTACTATCAGTTTCTCCAACCTGGCTCGAATCCCCTCTAGAAGAACCTCTCTCCTGGTTGCTTTTTGTACATTCAGTCGCAGAACTTGTCACCAGCACATTCCAAAAGCAATCTCAATTGACAGTCTGGCTGCAGGAAGCATCAATGAGACTGTAAAGTTCCTAAACATTTCTAGAACCCTACATCATGCATAAAGCTATTACCAAAAAAATCCAGCATGTGACAGTTCAAATAATTTTAGAATAAGCTGTTTTTCTAAACAGGTAGACCAAGAACTAAAGCTACGAATGCACTGGGAGCTGAAAGCACTGGTAATACAGACCCTTAGTGCTACAAGAAATCTGTGGTAACTGCAGGTTCTCAGCACCCTTGAAAATTCCTACAGATTGGCTTTTTTCCTATGCATGTCAGTCAGCACCGTATCAGGTTAGTTTGTAGCTCTGAGGTTTAAGATGCCATTTGTCATCTTCACCAAAAGGTCATTTCCACCGATTTGTGGCATGACTTTTTTTCTGGTTCCACTGAGAATGTATTTCTAATTTAAAAAACCTAATAAACAGTTACATATTTTAGCAGATTATTGATGAGCGTTGCCTGGAGGGAACCACAGGATGAAAACTTTGGCATCCTATTGACTATAAAAATGACAGACACTGCTACAAAATCTTATTTATGTAAAAACGTTTGCTATGGATATTTATTAATACACAATTGCACACAATTGCAAGTTTCCAGCACCATTTTATGTTATAAATGTTAAAATAAGTTGCTGAAACTTGAATCCTTTAACGACTGTTGATTGCATTTGCAGGCACTTCATACAGAATTGAGATGTTCAATTTTCCATAATAATTTCTAGCTCAATCGATATATATGAGCTAAACAAGTTTAATCTTGGCGAAATTTAATTTAGCTATGGACAACATTCAGAGAAAATCACGTGAGGCATGCCTACATCTCTACGCAGAAATATGTCTTCGTATGTCAATTTTAATTTATCATTTCAGAGAATAAATATTCCTCTCTATCTTAAGAGCCTGTGTCATAGTATTATTATTCGTTGACAGTTCTCTTTATAGTTCACTTTTCTCTTGACCTTTGTCCAGTCTTATTCAATACATACATATCTCCATTTTAATAAAAATGTTTTGCCTTATTATCTCATAAATATTGAAGAGAAACTATTTAACACAAAAAATGAGGAAATATATCTAACCCCTCAGAGAAACAAACACCGTGAAACCGACTTCTTGAGCTAGCCAATTTAAATGAAAAAGATATGTTCATAATATTGCCTAAGTATAGAATCATATTAATATTTATCACTGAAATTATCAAATCGGCTACCAGAAGCGTGTGGAGGTGTAAATAATAACAAAGATTTTAAGAAAACTAGTACTAAAATCAGATGCCCTTGTATACAATCTTTCATTACAATATCTGAAGTAATTCTCTGCCAGTTTGAAATATACTCAGGAAAAAATGACACAGAAGAGAAAATCCTTCACTAGTCTGCATTCAGAAAACATTGTTACTGAAGCTAATGCAAGTTACATCCGATATAAAACTTTTCTTTGAGTCTCAGTTGTCTTCAATATTTATCCATATTTTACAGGAATTTGTTTCTACCGATTTGCTCTTCTCTCTCTCTTTCAGTGCATCACCACCTAGGGCTGTCATACTCCTTGCCTTTTCTGCCCAAATCACACATACTCCTTTTGGTTCCCATTCCACCACATATTTGCAATTATAGAATATTAAAGAATCTTAATATATGATAGTCTTAAAACTTATAATGAAAGTTATAAATACAGAATACAGAAATAGAAGACCAACTTCTCACATACACAGACATAAATTGAGATGAACTCTCTCTACTTCAGTGAGCTACTGAAGGCTTAGGTGTTAGAATAAATTAAAATTTAAACCATTCTTATAGGTAATCAAACCCAAATCAAAGAGGGTGTTTCAGAAAATGCTTTTCTATTTCACATAAGATACTTTCAGTATAATATACGGTATACTTTTTAAGCAAATCCATCATCAGGACAGCTGAAATAAAATCTAATGTTTTGTAAATAAATTATCTTTACCAAAATACTAATTTTTCGTCTCCTTAACTCAGTTCTAGAAACAGAAATCTTCTATTCTTGAAAGACTTCACTCAAGTTCTTCAAAAGACTTCACACTGAAGTCAAGTTCTTAAAATCAATTTAAAACACTATTTATTTTGGCCAGCCTAGTTTTTCCACAACTGTCACTATTACCAATTCTTCCGTTTTCACTGAGAGGAGGTTAAATGCAATGAAAAATGGGGAGTGGCAGTTATGTTGCAAGTTTTTAGAAGTTTAGTGGTTGAAAAAGTTCCTTCTAGCAACTGGCAACAGGCATGCATGATTCTTAATAAAATTTGTTGTGTAGTGACTTTGCAAAAGCGGGTAGTGGCCTGCGCTGTACTCCTGAAGCAGCTGTGGAGCGTATCTAGTCCTTTAAGAGCTGTGCTCCTTTTGGGGCAAGTGAACCATGAAGAGTCCTAGATCATTCCCTCTCACAATCACAGAACACATGATCCAGTGTGTTGCCTCAGGATCGACCTGCACTACAAATTTCTATTATCGGAAGAAGCTACTATAATTTACCAAAAAAGCAGTAATTTAACTGAAAAGAACCATTTTCTAAAACATTTCAGCAAATAAATTTTTTGGTTTTACTTTCTAGCTTTTTCCCAAGAATTTTAAAAGTGTATAAAAGTGAACAAAACTGCTAAACAAGATGTTCTTCTGGATAAAATAGGAAATTTTAAAATTTCCTATCTGGAGAAAATATTATCTCCTCCCGCCTAGTTTTAAGACCTCGCTAATCCAAATTTGCAATACATTTCACCTAGAAATATATTATTTAGGGGAAAAAAAAAATGTATGCTTTAAAACCTTCATCCAGGTCTAACACAAACCCATTTCCCAGGTTACTCCTGACTGGACACAAGAGTGTCATCTCCCATCCTTAGCACTTGTGGCAAAGGCACCGCACGCAATAAAACAGAATGTTCAGTGACCCTGAACTCAGAGAGGGCCTTGTGTACACCGTTTGGGCAGAAAAAACAATTCCATTCTCCATCCCAGCAAATACAAATTTTCTGTATCCCCTTCCGTCTATTACTGAAGACAGTCTGTCCTATAATGTTTCTTACACTGGAATTGTGTTACACTTTCCCTCCATTCTTTTTCATTGACTAATCTCTTTCATTTTCTACACAACAATGGTGGTGTAGACAAAATCTTTCACCCTCAAACCCTGTTTTAAATGTAATGAAACGCTGTCACAGAATAGCTGTTTGCATGCCACTACAAAAAGAATGCTGTCCTCAATCTCAGCTTTTAAAGAGTAAATGGAACAGTAGGAATGCCTAAAATTGAACTAAACCTATTATCCCTTCCTGGACAAACTGAAAATATGTTGTATTAGAATAACTTGAAAAAGCTTTACCAAGTCTTGATCATTCTTCTATAATCTGTAAAGAAATACAAATTGGTTGCACATTTTTTAAACCCACACCAAGTCTAGAGGTTATTCTAGTAGGAATAACCTGTAAAATATTTACAGGAAGAAAAAGAAAGAGAAGAAAAGCAATACATTATTTTTTTAAATATATTCAATGCCAAACTTAGTGCTACACTGAGTTTCTCGTGTATACATACCTGCATAAAGGTAAAGCTCTTTAGAATTTTAAATTTTAAAAAAAAGCTCATTAAATAAAAAAAAAAATGCTCAAAACAGCACCTGTTTTTTCCTGCTGCACCAATCAAGTTATTTCTCAGAGAGAAAGAGCTTGTGAATGTCTTCTAGGCATTATTTGATTAAGTTGACAATATTATGTGAGCAATGGTTGAGTACCCACTGTGCTGTACTTTTGACCAAATTGATTTGTGTAATGAACACTTGCTCTGTCTCTTCTCTAGCCTGAACAGGGCTCTTGATTTAACCAGTGGTGCTGGAAGCCAAGTGAATTTACAGCCCCCACAGTCATTCTCTCTCAATCTGGAGAGAATAGCAGCAGCAGTACATGAGCAAGCATAACTCAATACATTGTGCTATAAGCGCAGAAAATAATATCAGAGAGCTCTGCAATATACCTGTTTGATTTGATTTGTAAACCTGATAAAAAAGCAATCGAGAAAAGTTCAGCAGAAAAAATATATATGCGTCCTGAGCAAAAATGTAACCATACTGAATGTGTACAAAGAACTGAAAAAATCATGCATAGTAAATCAACTTCATACTTTCCTTAGATAATATTGCACATTTTCCATTTAAAAAGGGTCTAGATTCTGAAAAGTTAGCTTTCCATTAAAAAGTGAGCAAAGAGAATAATATAAAACTGAGTTTGGGTCTTTCTGAAAATACAGTTTCCCGAGTATACTACAAATGGTGTACTGACAAATGCGATGGGCTTGTATCTTTCCTGGTTTCTTAAGTAGATTGACTGATTAATTAATCATACCGGTTTTGATAAATTTATATTTCGAAAAGTCCCAGCCCTGCAATGTGCTTCCCAGAAGCGTACCAACATAGAGGAAAAGGAGTTATCTATGCAGATACTTCTGTTTGTACTTAAATGTTTACACAAAGGTGTACACATGAAAAAAATTATATCACTGTGCTTTTTTACAACTGTGATAAACATTACCAGAAGTATCAATGACTTTTCTTGTCGACTGCATCTCTGTTATCCTTTTCTCATGAGTAAAGATCAATAGTAAAGTCTCATTGCTTTCAGGATATTACAAGGTGAGATTATTTTTTCAAATTAGTTCTAAAGATAAGAATATTCTTAAGTATCTCATCCTGCAAGGCATGCAGCTCATGCCCCATCAATTTATCCCCTTAAGAATCCATCTCTGAAGACAATATGCACTGTTCTTTGTGCTGATCTAGTGCAAAGTGCACACAGATGTGGGACTTGACATTATGCACAAAGAAATGTAATAGTATAATCATGACTGCATTTGATAATGTTGCTAAATTTCCAGTGTAACTGTGAATAATTCGTACTCTAGGAATGCCTGGTTTCAGAGATACTGAGACTTAAACCCTGCAGGGGAAACCCTGACCCTTTTGTTTTCAGTGGTAAAATTCCCTTTTGCTTCAGCTGGGTCAGAACTTCACCCCAATATTATACCCACTTGACAAAATAATTTCACCATTCCCATTCATTTCACTCAATTTCCCAGATTACAAAAGGAATAATGTTCCTGTTTTCATATCCTTTACAAAAACATTTTACTATCCAAAGCACCAAATGAAAACAAACCAAAGCAATTACTTTGCCAGCATACCCTATCACAGTTCTGAAAAGAAAGATACAGAGCAGCCAAGTCCCTGTTTTGCGAGGCCATCTTGTCCCGTCTCTAAAGCACTGAGCTACCACACTGGCTACTGTCCAGTCTATTAGTGCGTAAGAGCAGTCCTCCCTTCCATTTCACTACTGGCAAAAGTATGTTAGATGTTCACTTGTGCCTATTATTCTTATTAATAATATACATCTTTCAAAGTTGAGACAAAATGTGAGACACATACAGTTAGCTTGCAAGCTGTATGTCATTTTGGTGACCCAAGTGATGAAGCTGGACAGACTAGCAAGCCTGATTGCTTTGTACAGGCAGAACAGATTTATTCGTAACATTGCGCTTCACAAGAAAGCAACTGCTTCATGTAGAATGGCATTTAGAAACAAAGGCAAGAGAAAGTGCCTGCTCTTCTGTATGATGTAAAAGTGGTGAAGCGTCTGGAGCAGAAGTCTTATGAGGAGCGGCTGAGGCAGCTGGGATTGTTTAGCCAGGAGAAAAGGAGGCTGAGGGCAGACCTCATCGCTCTCTACAACTACCTGAAAGGAGGTTGTAGAGAGGTGGGGGTTGGTCTCTTCTCCCAAGTAACAAGTGATAGGACAAGAGGAAATGGTCTCAGGTTGCTCCAGGGGAGGTTTAGCCTGGATATTAGGAAATTTTTCTTCACTGAAAGGGTTATCAAGCATTGGAACAGGCTGCCCAGGGAAGCGGTTGAGTCGCCATCCCTGGAGGTATTTAAAGGACGTTTGGATGAGGTGCTTAGGGACATGGTATAGTGGTGGTCTTGATAGTATTAGGTTTATGGTTGGACTTGATGATCTTAGAGGTCTTTTCCAGCCTATGCGATTCTGTGATTCTGTGATTCTATGATCTAGTCCAAAATTCTAACAACCTAATTAAAGTATTTGCCTTAAATAAGTCACGTATCAGACAAGGCAGTTGACCTGTCTTTTATCCCAGACATAGGGGACCAGAATAGCCCCTACACAATTCCAGTTCCGCATGTCTCATACTACATTCAATATAAGTGCATGTGGTCCGAGCAGTAATGGAGTCTGACAGCAAAGCTTTATTGAGGCAGTAAGAAAGGTGATCAACGATGTGCCCATACGGCAACTCACCCAATCACCGATATCAAACACGAGATCATAAGCGATGCCATGGCTCTGGTGGGCTGCCAGCGACACTTGGTGTCCAGGTCATCTGGCAGCAACAGCCAATCGTGCAAATGCCTTTTGACTGTGGGCAAGAGTCGCGCCAACCCTCCATTCCACCAGCAGCAGCGTGATTTGAGAGAATCGTCCCTTGCATGAATAAGGTGGGCGGCATCCTGCCTACACTGCTGATGTCGGTCAGAGGCAGGGTGTTGGCAGTCTGTCTACGCTGCCGATATTGGCCAAGGGGCAGGGTGTCAGGAGGCAGGGTGTCAGTGCACCTTTTTAAATTTAAGTGAGGAGAGACAACCACCTCCTCTCTGGAATATTTTATGTTAGAGGTCCTTGATCAGGCAGATGAATACAATTTACTACCAGGAAGACAATGGAAGGTGGCTGACTCTGACTGGGACATTTGTTTTAGATATACTGCAACATACAAGCATACCCCGGTAGAATCCCTTAATCCAATTTACAGGCAAATGAAAAAGAACCTGAATAATTTTGTGCTTTGCTTCAGCAGTTTCTATGGTTCCTGCTATTGAACATGCTTTGGGGCTTCAGCGTACTGGGTATTGTTCCAGGTTGAGGACTTTAAAGCAGTACTGATTATTCCTTTCGTTTCTAGATGGATGCATTCTGGATGCTGATACCACAGGCTACAAGAAAGTACTGCTATTATTGTCATAGCTTATGCATAGGAAGCTAGCAGCCTAAATAAGAGCTCATTAATTTTGAGGACAGATAGGAGCAATAAGATAGGTTTCTTAAGCTTCTGGTACTGCAGGGCAACCAAAGAGTTATTAATTACTTGGCTACATTAATTATTTCCCCAATCTATCTTCCTTAACAATATGGAATATAGCCCTTGCATAGTGCTTTACGTTGCCATTGCTGGCTCATCATTTTTCTTCTAAAATAGTCAGCAGGATATCAGGGAATAGCATATCAATCATGTTTGGAGTGGAATCACCGGAAACCATAGATGTTTTGGATTCTGAACATGGTGTCTCAAAACTTAGGCAAAATTTGCTGGTATAAAAAGCAGATATCTTTTTTAAAATAATAATCATTATAGGTTTTAATAGAGTTTTGAGTAACTAAGCAGTTGCCAAGTTCAGTTAGGGACACCCAGTTGACATCAGCATATTGATAACGTGAAATGGGAGAAGGAATTATAGTAGGTTGCCTTAATGAATTATTTATTATTTGCATTGATTCTATAACTATTTCTGACCACCTACTGATCCCATCTGTGAAAATCACAACAACAATTAACAAAACCGTTCGCTAATCAGCTGCATCCTGGCTCCATTAGCCAAGAAGGAAATGCATACACTCTATGCACATTTTTAGAAGTTCATTCTACACCTACAAAACTAAGTTATTGTGACATTTTCACAGGATATTTTCACTAATTCCTTGGGTTTATCCTTACAAATATTTAAGCAGACACACTAGGAAACATTTTACTGGTCAAAGGACAAAAGCATTAATTTAATCCAAATGAAACATCTTAAGCAGTGATACGTAGACACAAAGAAATATTCAATTAATTTTGTTATTCCTCTTTCATCTATTAGTCAGAAGACTATTATTTTTGATGTAATTCTTGTTGCTCTTTCAAAGGACTTCAATAGCAGGAATGAAGTGTTTAAAAATAACTTGTTTCAATACTTGAAAGACTCACGTAAGATCAAGACAGGCAACAAATGAAAATGTATTAAAAAAATACCATGATAATAAATATAGAAATCTTGATTAGAATTGATTAAAGGTTTTTTATCATTTGAATGGGAGCTCTAGCTTCACGCTGCACAAGCTTGTTTGATAAATCCATCAAAGTATTACAACAATAAAAAGTTATCAGTACCCTCAGCACTAAAAAATTACTTGTTCATGTCATTTTTGCCCACAAATTACTCGACACAGTTACATCCTAAATTAATCTCCGTTATTTCTCTCATGATAGAGCTTGTTTCTTCTTATGTGCCTAAAAAGAAACATCATGCTAAGGGTGTGGTCTCACAATCAATGACACACCTGACACAAAGTCCTGCCTTTCGTGCCACCTTGGGACTTGGGTTCCTTCCACCCCGCTTGTATAGATGACTGTTGGTTCAGACCCATCGATCCAACTGGAAACTTACACTTCATAAAATGAGTTTGTGAGCTGATCCAATTCACAGGTGAAGAAAGGGACATACAGGACATACAGAAGAAAGGGACCCAACAGATGATGTTGGGTAAGAGAAAGCTGGAGGACAAGCCTATTCTTTTCTATGGCAGCACAGCCTTAGGTCACCTGAAGCCATTTTGGAAACTGCCACTCACCCCGACCACAGAGAAGGAATTCAGGGATTATGGAGTTATACAGATAAATTATATATAACAGGAGTTGAAATGCTTCCTCTGGAAGTATTAATGGGGAATGGATATGATATGTTCTAAATATCCAAAAATACAGATCTGCCATCTAAAAATGTGTACCAGTAAGTAACAAAGTTTAAGTGAAGAGGGGTAAAATAGATGAAGAAATATAGAAATGTTTTATAAAGCTTACAGGTAAATATGCCTAACAATTATGAAAGTTATAAAACACCTTCTAAGTTACACTTCAAAAGGCAGTCACACACTGGCAATAAATCAGGACACAATGCTCTTGAGACCAAGACTTTCTGACTGCTGCAAAGCTTGTGCAATAACATGGTTACTGGAAATCCACTCATTCTCCCTAAAAAAGTTCTCCTATCCAACTCAGTTATTATCTTAATATATGAAGAAACTATTCACAAAACAACATAACTCAATACACAGGAAGGTGACTGTACTTTTACCTGTGATCATTCATTCATGCACAAGCATCACTGTTATAAAATAGAATGAGATCCTTTTCTTAAATGTTCAAATTACCTTAAAAACTCTTGCAAGTATTATCCCTCATAAATCAACATTATAAAAGGTTGTAAAGCTGCAATAGAGCTTATTTAATTTTTGTTCTGGTAACAGGCTCTATCTAGACAAAAATATCTTTTAAAGTCTGTGACTACCTTGTGCGATGCTGTGACATTTCATGATATTTATCCAAATGAAAAATCATTAATGAAATACTATGCTACACAGCTTCAAAGGACATTGTTTTCTTTAAAAGAAAGGGAAGAAGTGTCTTTAGATGGAACATTTGCAGGTTTGGCTACGAAGAGTTGTTTAGAAAGCAATGTTTACCCTCAGCTGGAATCAATGTACTCTAGTTTCTGGAATTCCCCCCTGAACTAGACCTATGTCATGCATGCAAAGTCCCTCTTTGTAAGAGTTGTGTTGACACAACCAACTGCTGAGTGAACTTGCGAGAGCAGAGTTTCATGCTGAGAGAGAATGGTTGATTGCTACAGTGCAAGCTCATGAAAAGAGACGTGACAGCATGATAAAAGGTTTTTCATTGTTTGACCCCTCACCTATTCCTGAACTCCTGCTGTGACTTTCCATTTGCTCACTTGCATGTCTTAGCCCAAGGAGTCAATTCTTGAACCCTCTGAAACACAGAAGAATTTGAGGGTTCTCCACGTCACAAAAATACACTTTCTAAATCACATTGCTCTTTTTATACTGAGCTGTACACCAACTTAACAAACAGCAGTTCGGCTCCTATGCAGGATAGTAATTTTTCAAACTTAGTTTACTGCCATTCCATGAAAAAATAGCTGGATTTGTCTTCCTTATTGGTTATGTTTGGTACTCTCATATCTTAGCATGTTGCAACCAAATGCAAGCAGCATTTCCAAACAGATAAAATGTTTTGAATGGAAAAGCATGTCTGTGCCTGCTGTGTTCCGAATCCTTTCTACAGAATACTAGATGCGCTGTCACAGTCAATGGAACGTGCCTGAAGTTTTCCGCTCGCCCCACCAAAGTCAGAGAATTCCACGTCATGGAACATTATGCTTTACGTAAACCAGAAGCAGACTTTTTCATCCTTCTCTTCAAGCTCATCCAACAGCTTTCCTTCATTAATGCGGAAAATGATTTAAAGTTTTAGAAAATATCCCTTCTTCCTTTCCTTCTCCCACTTAAATAAAAAAAAAAGAAAAATCTAAAGAGCACTGGATGGTTCAATGAATTTGTAAAGGGTTTAAAGCACCAATTCAAATCGAGCTGTGAATGCTAATCTTACGGTGAATTCTGCTTGATCGTATGAATGCTGCTTGTTACAGAGCTTCACCAATGCAGCTTTTACTGTGGAACTGGGCAACAACTTTGATTACTGATACTCAAGTTTAAGGAAACATCTATTGAAGAAGTCGAAACAGAACTCAGATCCCCTTGAAATCAGGTTTTCCTTTGCTGAAAAAAAGAAGTTCTCAGGAAAGAGGGCAAAGAAAACATTCTCTAATAGCAACCCTTGAACCAGGAGAGTTGGCACTGAGAGTTTAAAGCTATTTCCTATCTTTCCCTATTTCTCACAACAAACTTGCCAACAGATCTCTTCCCTTGTTCATCCTCAAGCACAGCAACCAGAAATTCCTCAGTCAAGATATACCTATTTTCATCTAACGTCTGTACAGAGAAGCCATTAGCCATAATAGTGTCAAACAGTTCTGCTATCTGTAGTTCACTTCAGGAATGAGCACAGGATTTTACAGCCACGCTGCCTCAGCCATTATTTAGAGTTTCATCTTCTCTTGAATTCTCAGAAATGAGACTCAGTCTAGCAATGTTGTTTGCAGATGAAACAAAACTGGGTGGAGTGACTGATACACCAGAGGGCTGTGCTGCCATGCAGAGGGACCTCGACATGCTATAGAAATAGGCCAAGAGGAACCTCATGAAGTTCAACAAAGGGAAGGGCAAAGTCCTGCACTTGGGGAAGAACAACCCCATGCACAGGGGATTGACTGGCTGAAAAGCAGCTCTGCAGAAAAAGACATGGGAGTCCTGGAAGACAAATGGAATATGTCAGCAATGCGTGAGGGATTGGAGCATCTGATAAACAAGGAAAGAACGAGAGAGCTGGGACTGTTCAGCCTGGAAAAGAGAAGGCTTGGAGGGTCTTATCAATGTGCATAAATACTGGACGGGAGGGAGTAAAGATGAATAGACTCTTGTCAATGGTGCCCAGTGACAAGACAAGAGGCAATGAGCAAAAGCTGAAGTACAGGACATTCTGTTTAGATGCTGGGAAAAAAAAATTCCTGTGAGAGTGATCTAACACTAGAACAAATTTCCCAGAGAGCTTGTGGAGCTCCATCCTTAGAGGTATTCAACACCCAACTGAACACAGTCCTGAGCAACGTACTCGGGTTGATCCTGCTTGATTTGTCAGCAAAACAAGATCAGGTCCAGCGATGATAATCGGGCTTGGACACAGCCCAGCGATCAGCAGGCAGGCACACAGTGATGGGGCAGGCCTGCGGTCATAACAGGACAGAGGAGATCCATCAGCAGGTCAGCGTCCGCTTCAGCAGGCCCAAGGCCGGGCAGGGCAGGGCTGAGCTGCAGGGCAGGGCTGAGCTGCAGGGCAGGGCTCCTGCACCGTCGCTGGGGGCCCTGGCGGGACTGCCGGGGGGCGCTGGGCCCTGCGTGGGGCCTGCTGGGAAGGCCAGGGCAGGCCGAGCAGGGCCGGTACGGCCTAGGAGTGCCCCCAGGGCCCTGACAAGGATCAGTTCATAACGCGTGGTGCCAGCATATCATAGGAAAACAACACGCAAAGGAAGAAGACCTAAAAAGGGAGTGGGAAAAAATCTTCATTTGGGTGGGTGAAAATTTCCGGCTTGACAGAAATTAGTGCTCTTGTGCTCTGCAAATTAGGTACATAAATGCGTTTTATTCCTACATAACAGACCGGTTCTCCTTTTCTGACTCATAGCTGCTCGCTTTAATCAATATGCTTTTGTTTTTAGTTTAACAGTACTGCATTAAGCGGATTCTTTTATTTTGAATACTGTCGTCAACAATAAGGTTTCTGCAGACCAAATTTATGCCCTCCAATTCAATGATGTAAATCCACTTTCTTTTGATTATTTTTCATTTGCACCTGTCCAGCCTCGCAGTATTGAGAATGCTGCTCAAATTTCCTGACTTGGTTCACAAATCTGTTGCAGGTGCATATGAAGAAAAGGAATACAACGTGTAGTCTCTAAGCCACGTCACCTCCAAAAAAACTAATTTACTAACTGGACAAAGTACTTGCTATTGCTATCATTGATGCATTAATAATGTAATACAATAATGATAAGATTTGGAGTTCATTTTCCAACAGAACTTAAGTCTAAACAGGTGAGATATAAAAAAAATCAGTTTAGTTGTTACTTATAGGGAACAACCCACACAACAAAATATTCTAACAATATCAGCAAGAGCTCTGAGTTGCTCTTCGCAATTATCTGGGCCAATCTTGCATTCTCTGCACACACTATTTCTTCTGAAAAAGTAGTTTCAAATACCAGGCTTCACAAATGTAATCATGCAAATGGTTATCCTGATCCAGCATCTGACATCAAGGACTTCAAAAGATGCAAAAAACTCTCTAGAAAGGCAACTGTTCAGCAAAGCTCCACCCCCGCAAAAATAAACTCTCTCCATTACCCCCAGTGGGAATGTGATCTTTCTGAAGTATGTCAGGATTACCTCTTAAAACATATACCCTTTTCTGAGTACAGGTGGAGTTATTATTCAGTTAATTCCTATTTGTTTTTATGCTACATGTATTTATGCATTTGTAAAGACATGGCTTTTCATTCCTTCCTCCATCATATATGCCAAATATATGTTATTTCATAAAAGTACTTAACTGTCTTGGAACACAGCTTCCACAACACTCTTCACCTATATCTGTTAGGGGGTCTTGCATGCATAGCACTTTAAAAAATTATTAAAAAAAAAAAAAAAATCAGGACGTCCCTTTTTCTTCTGCTGCTGTCATGCTTAGTGCTTCATGAAAATCCCCACAATCCTAAAAGGTGGTCAAAATTCGTACAGCTTGTTAATCTTGCAGGAATATTACAGATGTACTAAGTGTACCCAGATACTTTCCGAGGTATACAAAATATCCCATACACACTGAGAACCATGTCTTCAATGACTTTATGCAAAAGAGAAACAAACTCTTAGACACAGCAAAATGGAAGCCTTCACACCTTTGCTTGAAATTGCAGTAGAATAAGCATTATGTAAACACACCGCTGGCAACTGATAACTGTACGGCATCTTTTCCCATCGCTGTTCTACAACATCTAGCATCTGATGGCCATAACCCAAGTAAACAAGACACTCTTCAGAGAGGAAGGATTAATATGCTACAGGAAGGCACTCCAGCATAATCACTTTCCTTATTGTGCATTGATTTACACAGTTATGCTATTTTCCCTTTAAATCTCACTTGTATATCTAAGATTCCCATATTCCTCGTGCACATTCTCTTTACATCTATATGGAGTATAATAGTATAACCATGTAAATACATAAATAAAATACCTTATTTATACATTTCTTTTTTGTGCAATCATGGTTACTGCATATCTGTCAGTTCTTAGGATTTTTATTCCTTTCTGCATTACGGTGTCCCTTCCACCACTTATCCTGAACCTGCATAATATAATTGAAGTCTCTCTATATGCACTTTGTTTCACATATTAGTAACTGTAAGCTGTGATGCTCATCAGATTCCTTGAACTACAACCAAACTCTGCTTTATTATTTCCTGCCAGTTGGAAGGAAAAAGGAACATAACTTAAGAAAAACTAACAAAAGAACACTATTGCCAGTTGCCCATCACAGTCAGCTTATTAGCCACCACCCTCTGTGGGAATAATGCCAGTTTCTGATATCCCAAAGCCAGTCTTTCATGAAACTTAAGGAATTATTTCTCCATTTTTTTCCTTGTACTTCAAACCTGTACTGCAAAAGAAAGCCCCATAAATCCTTACAAGTCAACCATCTATGTAGGTAACTGGACTGAAACTGGAAAAAGGAGGAAAAAAGAGAAAATATTTTTCAGTTATTTTTTTTTTGAAACCTGCTTCTAAACCTAAGCTTGTCTCCCTAACTTGTATAAAATTTCAGCCAAAGAGATTTTTAGTTTCTTCAGCAATTTAGGGACATCCCAAGTACATTTAGCTTCAATGTTGTTACAGAAAACATTTGGTAATCTAAAATATATGCAAAAGAAACCATTTCATGGTTCTTTTTTGTTCTTTTTTAGGTATGGAATTTTCATTCTACTTTATACTCTTACTGCATTTACTGCTTTTTAAGGAAAAAAAGGTCTGGTCATTCAGTTTGACAACCGAGCCTACACTGTATATACCATATTTCAGGAATGTGAGGAAGTCACAGGGGTTTTTTAAGCTATAAAGACAGACTTTATTCAGGATGAGCCAAGAATCTTCTTTTTGTGAGTAAAACTTAGACACTAATATGAGAGGAAGTTACGGCAATAATTAACAGCTATTGGGAGTAAAACTCATTTAGAAATATAATAAACTGAGAATACTTAAACTGACTTCATCCAGAGGAAGATAAAAGAACAGCTTACAGAAATATGGCATGAATTGCATTTACATTTAGTATCATCTACTTTTGTAACGCCTTCCCCTTCTTCTACTTCTAAAGGAAATACTGTCAAAATTGCTCTTTGTCGGACTTCTGGAAATGGATTCACAACTCAAACTGTAAATTATAACCTTTACTGTCTTGCTTATTTCCATCTCAGTAAAGAATTCGTCTGCTTCAGAACACCGTGCATCTCTTGACCACTCAATAGCTAGAGAAAAAGTATCACACGCATTTTTAATTATTATTTACAAAACAAAAGAAAGAAAAGCAGGTCAAAAATGAGACTCACAAGTGGTAGGTATGATTTGAAATTCCTTCAGTTATTTGCATAACCATCCAATATGTTTTAATGACTGCAGTTATGAGATTATATAAATTCATGAAGAATATATATTTATTAACGCATATACTCAGGACTCTCACTCTTCCCCGGTTAGAATGTCAGGTGAACATTTCAGCTGAAAGAAAATGAATTGTGAGCTAAAGATGAGCAGTTCTGTCGCACCTGACTTACTCATGTGAAAAGCCTCTAATGGACATTGTGAGGTGCATGCACTAAATTAGAAACCACGCCATTGATTTTTTTCAAATTCCCTTTGAATAAAAAGGAAGAAGAAAAGGTTAATTAAGTCCCCCCATGCAATTCTATTAAGAATATCCACACTTACTGTAGCATGAGGAAGATACTTAATTCAAAAAAAAAAAAAAAGAGGAGGCACTACTGAAATACACAGCTAGTCAATCAGAATGACTGAACAGCTGTGGCTGCTTTAATGTAATGCAGACTCTGAGAATATTATAGCAAAAAGACCCTAACAAACAAAATAAACAAGCTAAGTTTCTGCCCAGAATTACGATACAAAAAGCCTCATAACCTAATATACAAGTATGAGTTGGTAATACATAAAACTTTTTTGTGTTATCATCAAAATCCTGTATTTTGTAATACGAAGCGGCATTTGACAATACGAGTCATATATCCATAACTTGATATACTGGCCTACCGGGGTTTTGTTATTTGGATTTCTAGCTTGACCAATCGTCCCAAAATAAAATAAACCATCTCAAAATTTGTTAAGAAATACATTATTTTCAGAGATGTTATAAAGGCTTTTACAAGATGTGTATTTCACTTTCTGTTCTCTCACAGGTGTTCTGTGCTAATTCTGTCAGAGCAGAAACTGCTCGCAGTGTTCTCTGCAAATTTAAATATGGTCTTACACTAAAAATAATAATCTACAGAGATTTACTACAGATACATTTGCACGATCCAAACACTTTCAACTTTTAAATTGTATCTTAATAAGAACAGAATGTGTTGATTTTCAACATCTAAAAATAATAATAAAAATATAACCAGGCTTCTTCATTAGGAGATGGATGTATCTATATCAAATATTTTCCCGTAGACATTATTCTTGTTTAATTCCCCCAAACTGTTTAACATCCTCCAGATACAGGTGTACTTCATTGAGAGAATAAATTAGAAGTAAAATACTTCTTTTGTAACCAGAGAGCAGAGAAGGCTGAAAGCAAGTATCAACAGTCTGCAAATAAAAGTTTTTCATATTTAATTCCAGATTTTATTAACTGCTTCAATTTAGCCTGGCCAAGACATGGCACTTCATTGAAAAGAGTAGAACTGACTCAAAAGATTAATTACAGTAAAATTATCCTAATCTGTCATAAGCTCTGATATAGGAGTAAGAGGAAGTAATTTGCTTCAGTAAAAAGCAATGATCACCAAAGCATGAAAATTAACACTTCACAGAGGTAGCTATTAAATGAGAAATATTAGCTGCATCAGCATATTGGAGACAACTATAAACTGCAGAAAACTTCTAAGACTCAGAAATACTATAGTTTATTATGATAAAGTCAATTTTATCATTCAGTAAATGTTCACTTTGTGAATTTAGCACTGTATTTCTTTCTCCTCAAAGGTAAATTGCATTACTGCTTTACAGAATTTATACCACTTCTGTTTCCTTTATGCATTATTGCTTAATTTATCTCCTGGAAACTTATTAATACACAGAAGGCAAAAAAATCACTGAGTGTTACTTTATTTTATTACTTACTTTGAGTACACAGACAACACCTATGACATATGCTCTTCAAAATTTATATTAGTCAAAAGGAGTTTTTTATCATTTTCAGTCAGTGGGCACTTATGAGCAGATGAGAGTTCTAGTTTGTTTGGTGGGGGTTTTTTTGTTTGTTTTTGGTTTGGTGTTTTTTTTTTTTTTTACAAAGAGAAATAAATATAAAAAGATAAGTACAACTACACAGTGAAGATACTCTGGCTTTACATTCTTGTGTTAAAAGCCAATAAATTCAACCCAAAGATTTTATAACCGCTAGCATTCATACTGAAAGGTACTAATGCATCATTATGATCTAGCACGTTGCTCGCTGTGTTTTACAGCCTTTCACACTACATTAACCTTTTGTACCTCAAGTATTTATGACCTCATAAGTAAGTATTTATCAAACTGAAAGCTCATATACAGCACTGTATTTTAGCTATCATTGTTTAGGACCATTTATAATTTCTTTTTGCTTGAATTTAAAATCACTTTGGTATACAGTCCATATTTTTAACAAAAACATTAATGCAAAGTAAAACTATTGTTCCACTATCCATGAAAACGACTAGACGCAAACTCGCCAAATACCTCAAATATGGTCTCATGCCAACGTGAAGAAAACCTTCTCATGCAAATTTTATTCTAAAATAAAATAAGAATTTTTTAGAAACAGCAAGTGTATTTGTTATGCTTTCTGCAATATTCAACAGCGTACTGTAACAAAACAGTACACGGAAGTACTCCTGGTACAAGAATCATTGCAATTCTGAAGTCATAGATGGAGTCTCCAACTACACATCATGCTCTGTATTTAAAAAAAGAACCTCCACAAAATACAGCAATTCAGGCAGTATGTATGCTGTGTTAAATGTCCCCATGCCATATGCATAGCCACATTTGAGAAAAAACCTACAGTTGATTAGTGTATTGTACAAATATTGCACAAATACAGTGTTGCTTGCAAATATTTTTCCTGGCAAATCTGTATGAAATGTGAGGTATTGAAACCTACCATGAGGAAGGCAAAATTGTGAGCTTACAAACACTCTCATAAAATTTATGGCTAACAAACACACACTGCATAAGCTGAGCATATCTCCAAGAGAAACAATGCCTGTCTAAACCTGTCATTTCTTTGCTCTCTGTCGGGGGTGTGCGGCAGGGTAAGGTGTTATCCTCCTATCCACAGGCACCTGAGTGATGGCAAAAAGAAAAAAAAAAAAAAAAAAAAGAAATAAAAAAGGAAAGGAAAGGAAGACCATAGGGAAAAATGCCACAGGGAGGGAAAAAGAGTATCTGCTGCTCTGTTACCATCTTCTGCACACTTAGGTGGGGACAATGGTTGAAAGAACAAGAATTTAGTCTCAGTCTCTGAGGGAATTCTGCTTGCTGGTAATCATACGGAGATATAGATTACTATTGGCTTTGCCTGCTGCATTTATTGCAGGAAAAAAAACCCAACCCAAACATAACTAACTTTCTTACAGATGGAACAGATTAAGGAGTTGCTGAGGTGCTTTGCTCTCTATAGTGCCCTCCTCCAGCAAGATGCTGCCAGTCGACCCCCCTCCCAGTCATGCCCCTTGTCCATACTGTGATCTCCTGCCAGCCTTCTTGCAGCTTTCTCAAGGCTTTGCAGTGTATGTTTTAAACTCAACAAGCCAGTAAGTCAAAGGCCAGTTTTCAGTCTCCCTCTCTCTTGACAGCCACAGGTCCCTGTATTTGTAAAGCTAAATAACAGAGCAGAGCGCCTTCATATTTAGCATGCTACAGGGAGTTTTACACCCTTGTCATCTGACCTTTGCCATGATCCTGGCAGCAGTCATGTTCCTCGTATCACTTCATGCCCCATCTTTGACTTCTCAATCCCATTCCTCTGTGGAAGAGAGCTGGAAACTATGCCAAAGCAAAGGAACAGATGCATCTTGCTAGATGCTACCAAACAGAATGACCCTACCCTCATCACATATCATGAGGGGGAGTGCAGGTGGACGAAGACACGTTAGCTTCACATGGTCTGCATGGTATGTCTGAAAGTTACACCAAGCTGTAGAGGTTTGCCTTTTTTAAAAAAAAACATACACATTTCCCAAGTAACAGAGTATCTTATCAGCTTTTTTTTTATTCATACACCTGAAACATAGCATACACACAAGTCAAGCTCAGACTGTGATCTATTCAATGCTCAATGCTCCAAAAGCACACACCAGTTCAAAACGAAATTCAGCAATAGCATTCTGTTGTTATGGGGAAAAGACTATCTCTCAGTCTAGACACTTGGGCTCAGGACAGCCAGCTGCTGCAATCTGTTTTGTCACAGATTTGCCTCTGGCAGGTTATTTAAACTACTTGTACCCTAGTTCCTCCTCTGCAAAAGTGGAAAAAAACAATAATTGTAATTCAACAAAATCTCACAAAATGGTCACAAGGATGAAACCAATCTTTTCATGAGATGCTTGGAGGGGATCATCCTCTAAACTCGACAAGAAAGAAATAATCACACTAGATTAAAGCAGTAGCATCACATTCAGAAATATGTTTCTTATAGTCCACTCCCAAATCTAAATACCTGTATCATTTGAGGTCACAAGCTTATAAGCTCTCGATCTCAAATTGCTTTGTGCTACTCCATAAGAGTGCTAGGAAATGCGACTCAACTTCCCTCGTATAAGGAATCATCACCTGGTAAAATGTCAGAAATTTTAGAGAAAACAAAGAAGGGTCGCCTTGTATTCACAATCAGATTAGAGCAGCCCTATAATGCACCAATAGATTGCTTTGTGCCCTGACAAACTGCTAGTAATATAAACCCCTTAGTCCCTCAGATGCACCAAAACAGACAACACATTCTGGTCCTAAGGCAGTAACACAGCATGTCATACATCCTCCTTCAGTCACTGCGACATCTCTATGAGGAAAAAAACCACAATAAAATTTCATAACATTGGTTACATCTCTGTGACAAGGTAATTCATCAGCACCAACAAGCTTGTACAGTGCAACACTGAACCCCCTTGTTATATTCCTGCAGCATTAATATCAGCCTCAGATATTTTGTGTATTTCCCACTCAGCCTTTACTATACAGGAGAATGGACTGTGAATATGTGACTACAGAGGTAAGACTGAAGCAGACGAAGAAAAAAAACCTCTTCAAGCCCTCATACCACTCAAAGCTCTTTCTCTTAGTGAAAAAATTGGCCTAAATATGCACTAGGATATTATTTTCACACAACTTATCAGAAGAAGGTCAAGATACAAAGGTGTTTTAGCAAATGCGAGAGCAACAAATTTATCACCTGGGCACTATTCAATTTACCAAAGAGCCCACCTGTAAATAATGTAAATAACATTTGACATGAAATATCTACTCTTACTGAAAACTGCTGAGCAAATACCACATTTGATTGCTGCATTTGATGAGCAGGGCAAGGTGTTGCAAAACTTCCCCAAAGGATTAGTACTTGCAACTAGATCTCAGGGATTTCCTAGCTAATTCCCATTTCTTCACCTGAAAAGTATCATCAAGACCAATTCCTTGTGGTAAATGTAGGGTTTGTTGCAGGGGCAACAAACTTTGACAAACGTACCACCAGCCAGCCTTGTTCCCCTCTTTTCAGTCCCAGCAGCAAGAACGGTGTGCCTGAGGGCACACAGCTTTCCAGAAGAGAATGGATATGCTTGTAATGCTCATTAAACCATAAATTCCAAACCAAACCCCACAGATTCTGCTCTAGTCTAAACTCGAATGATTACTCTGATACCTGTGGAATGACTATGCTATACATGAAGTAAACTTCCTGTGAATGTCTTAATTAATAATGAGTAACTCTCTGCTGAACCAAAAAGTCTCCTTTTACTTGTAATAAAGACAAAGAAGCATTCTTCATGGAAGAAAATAGATAGATAGATAGATGGACAGATAGACAGATGAAAACACAAAACTTGAGTATTCAGGAATATGAGCCCTCCTTCCTTCCCACTGAAGGCAAAAGGCTTAAAAGCATAGGACACAGTAAGTTCAATCAAAATAAAAAAATACCAGGCTCCTAAATTATGCTAGCTACCTGGTTCTAACCTTAGCAGGTCTAAATGATCAGTATCTGAAATATGTCAAATCAGCATGTCAAATCAATAATTCAATTAATTAGAAAGCTACTCAAACTTGGGCCAATACATTATGAGTGTTTAGGTTAAGGAAACTGGAGATACTGAGACTAGATTCAGTTTGCTACCTGAAAATACTGTCCATGGAGATATTAAACAGCTGATGATAGTAGAAAGCAATTTTATATAGTGGGTGGCCAGGGCATATGTGACTAGCAGGGCTGCCACGTTTCTCAGTCAGAAACGTGACATACAAAATGACTTATTTTTACTATAGACAAGACTTGCTACACATGCATAGTTAGGATTATTAACATCATCTATATCATCTAGCACACAGTGAGTACATGCTGCATGTCTAGGCATGCAAGAGTCTATTTGGGAATCTTAACTTTGAAAAACCCCCGACAAATATCCCAAGTCCCTAAACTGCATCTGGATAAAAGTTGCAGGCAGAAAAATTAGATGCATTGGGCTAAGGTGGACACATGGGATATAGTAAATTTGCTGTCCTGAAAGTATGTATTTGAAAAAAACCAACAACAGCAGCAACAAAAAACCACCCAAACAAAAAACTCCACAACCCCCCCCCCCCACCTGTGTTGAAAACAGAAGTATCTCTTGCTGTAACAAAAATAATAAGAAGAGAAAAACCTTGGCTCTTTCCCTTAGAAAGAGCAGAACAGAATCAGCGATTCAGACACTAGTACCTTTGATTGAACATGTTTTGTCTATAAAACACATTAGAATCTTTGGAAAGTTGACTTTGCTGTACGTGCAAAAAGAGAAGTAACGTGAAATGGCTGCAAGTTTCTTTCAAGAGACAGCAGAGAGATAAAAGGAATGGATCTGCAACACTTTCAACTCAGTGGGGGAAAAAAGAAAAGAGAGAGCCTAGCTCAGAAATGAGAGGCAGAAAATTCTAAAATTGGAAATGCTTGCTGGAGACAGGAAGAAGCCAATAGCAACATTTTATGCTGGTGTGAAAGTGCTTTTATTGCATGCGTGAGCCATTTCACAAGTACATATACTGCCAGTCCGTATGTTAACTTCAGCAATTTTACAATGAGTTGGGCCTGCAGTGTTCCAAAGCTTTATAACTACAAGTACATGCTAAAGATTACCTTCAAAACAAAATTTTAAATAGCCCTAATGGTAGCCAGTATTGGATATCTTTGTGCACACCAGCAGGTACTGACATTTCAGCACAAGCTTGGTGTCTCAATTAATGCGTACAACTCAAATAAAATGTCACCCATCAGCCTGTATTAAAGGCAAAATCTTATAATGCAAGTGTATTCAAACACAACTATCCAGCAGCTCTGCAGAAACTCAGGACCCCACGATGCAGGTATCTACTCACTTTGTAAGAAGTTCTAGTTGATTATTACGAACACCAGTACATAACCCTCTCAGTTTTAAGTGCTTGCAAGACTGATCTCTGAGGTTAAAACCATATTTTGTCACTAAAGCACTGTGTACCATGGTGCAAATTTACTGGGATATAGTATCACCCACTCATGAGTATCAAACAATGTTCATGCCTTAGAAATGATTCAATGTCTACCTTACAAACGGGCTTACTCCTCCAACTTTTAACTTTTTGATTTTGTAAATCAGAAAGAAATTTTTAAAACCCAAGAATTTAAGCAAGCTTCCTAAAAAAACCACTAATTGTAATGTATTTTAAGCTCATAACTTTAAGGGATTACTATAAAAGAAAAGTTTTTCAATTTGCTTAAAATCTACCTTTTTATCCGATTTTTATTTCTCTTTTATATCCTTTACTTTTTAACATAATCTAATATTGTTTTCCCAAACACACTGTCAAAACTAGAATACATTCTGTATTAAAAAGAGAAAAAAGTGACATTCATGTATAAACAACAAAGCTCCACTATTTCTTCTGCTCCACGTTAGGACAGTTTGCCACCTTGCCCCTGCCAGTTTTTCTTTAGAGAAAAAAAGGAAGAGCTTATGTATGAGAACAAGGAAATACAAATATTCAGAGGTGAAACTCGGCATCTGTTTCATTAAATTGGGTAACACTGTATTTGAAAACTATGCAAGAAAGGAAATGAAGGGGAGGGAATGTGTCCACAAGAAACCATATTTCTCAGCACAACCCAACTATTTCCATATCCCTAAAACCAAAAGAATAAGGACTGTGAGCAAATAGGCAACAGAATTGCTACATTTGCAAGTAAACGCACAAGTTAAAAGCAAATTTCTCTGGTCTAAACCATTAATTTTTCCTCGATGTAAGTGAAAAACCACAGAATTTCTTTTTGAATATAATTTCATGTTAAGATTAATACTTCCAAATATTTTAAGTAAATGGACATTTTAGAACTATATTTTTGGCAATAAATATCTTGAAATAAGGTCAGCAATAAGATAACATTTTTTGTAATATGAACATATTACAAAATATATCACATGTCATTATGAAAAGCAAAATTATAACTTGAAAATAGTAAATGTACACCATTTCCATTCAGTTTTGCAGATGTCTCTTATCTCACACATTACGTGCTTATAACCCACAAGATCTTTTATTAACTGAAGCTACCACTACAGAAGCTTCATCTGCAAGCACTAATTAGCACAGACAGACTTAGATCTTTCTGGATAGCTGAGTAATCATGCCTGCAGTATGTTGCAGTGTTGGTACACATATTGTTTTCAAATCAAATATTTAGATACTATTCTGGAACAGCTGGAACTTATGTGAATCCTTATTAAATTAAATAGTTGACATCTTTTGACGCACTTTTTATAACAGCAACAAAAAACCACAGGCATAGAAAAGACTTGCCAATTGTAATCATGCTTTCCTCTTCTCTTTTGATTGACTCGGCATTCTGCTGCCTTTTTTTTCTTTTATAAATCAGAGAATAAAAAAAAGTATTTTAGTTACAACCCAAAGCAAAAAAGCACAGCAAGAGAAACCCTCCACTCTTTCTTTTCAAGCTATAAAGAAGCTGGGAGGCAGTATCAGTCTTATTACAGAATCTGCAATCAGTCAATATATAAAGATTGAGATGTCCTCAATGGCAAACAATCTTTGAAGTCCTCTCCTCTGTTCCATCGATAGAGAGTTTCATGTTCTTTGTCTACCGCACCTGGAGGTGTTATTCGACCTCGTGGCAGAGGCTGATAAGAAGCTGCCACACGGGCGCTCTTTAATCCCCTCCTTCTCACAATCATTTTTACAGAACTGATTGCCCTGGCTGTGAAGGACCTGAACAGTACTTACACATTCTCCTGCCATTTGGAGATGGATTTGAAATGGGCATCTCAGAATTTGTATACTGGGGTAAGACTCTGACTGTAGTTCAGAGGCAGCTACCAGAAAGGGAAGAGAAGATCAATGGCAGTGGCAACTGTTTCAATGGATGAGATTTAAAGAGGTCTCCACTGGAAAAGCAAATGCAGAAAGCCCCTTTAAGCAAGAGTTGTAGATGGCCTGAGAGGTCTCTCTTACGAAGCCCTTGAGAGGCTTTTCTAAACCAAAAATGGCAGCACAATATGCTGCTACTGCAACACAACTGCATTGGATACTGTCTGAAAAAGCATCTAGAACCAGCAAGATGCAGCAACCTAGACAGAGAAATACCAGAGAATTCATGTATGTTATTCACATGAACTCTACACCCCCTTCAGAAGATTACATATTCTCTCCACGCCACGTTAAAATCAATGGTAGCTGGCTTGGTAACTCCTGCTGGGGGCGGGGGAGGAAATGAAAGTAAACTACTAGATAATCTTGGACTGAGCAAAAACTGGGAAGAAACACGAAGTCGAGACAAAGCAGGCACATTGAAAAATAACATAAAAGGAAAACCAGAGGAAGATTATAAAAAGGGAATAAAGTGTTGTAAAGATGAAAAGGAAGACAAAACAACTGAAAAGCCCACAAAGATTAAAAGCAGTCAAGAAGCAAGCAAAAGGACAGGCAGGTTTTGCATTTATGCAATTCTTTTTTAAAAATTAGCAATTATTTTATATATGTATATAAAACCTTCTCAATATATTAGGAAATATTTACCCTCTATCCCTGCAGTGCCAACAAAGTACCTAAATGTTCACCTTTGATCACATAAGTAAAAAGCACAAAGCACATGGCAACTACTCACATCTCAAAAAAAAAAAAATCTAATAAGATCAAGTTACATTTTAATCAGCTGACACTATCTTTTTTGAAGTGAACAACTGCTCACATATCAACATGAAAGAACCTGAATTTTGATACTTAGAGCAACTAAGTAAGTTTCACACGAAGAGAAACAGAACAGGGGTTTTGCTTTTGCTGTGGGAGAACTGTTTTCATTATGGCATTCTAATGTAATGTTTTCGTAGAGGCATTCTTTTGTAAATGCATATTTTCATAAATTAATTATCAAATGTGTACATTATTTTAAATACTGTCTAGCTACAATATGCAGCTGTAAAGTATAAACTGTCTTAACTGCGAACAAAACCTATGACAGCAAGAGTAAAGTTAGTTTTAAGAGTACTTGAATTTTTAAAATGTACTGATCTATGCATGTATTATTATTCTAATGTATTGATGTTATAAATATATTTTAAACATTTTGGTTTTTATAAAAATCAGAAAAGCACAGTAATAAGAATAGTAACAAATAGTTTTCTTTAAACAGTGATGTTCACATTAAGATCAGAAAATTATATACTAAGAAGTTCAGATTCACTAAGGCAGTTATCTTATGTTCCTATTAACAGTTTTAAACATAAGTTACCTGCAGGCCACAGTACAAAGGTATGCATGCTTTTATAACCAAAGTCCATTTCCTACAGACTAATGACCTGAATGGACCTTCTAGCTGCATTCTTACCTTCCAGTAGAACCAGGACAGAGAAAACCCCACTACTCTGGTCTTCCTCAAATTGCAGCAAGTATCTTGCCATGTAGATTACTATTTCCATGTCACACTTGTGTAAAGAAATTGCCACATATATGTAGGATTAATTCAAGACAGAACAAAACCAGGTTACTCTCTTACTTATCCCTTCATCTGGAATTTCTACCTATTTCTACAATTAATTAATAAATTATTGGCCATTTAATGTCTAGAGCGGTGCAATTTAAAATGACCACCCAAATCTTTCTGCATATCACAGAAAGACCAAATACAGCATGATGTGCGTGCTAGACTCTTAGCTCAGTCTAATTCCTTTCCTGGTAAAGTTGGAAAGGAAGAACTTCTAACCATTTCCTGAATGAATATCTAGTTAACAAGAAAATTGTCCTCTATCTACTTCTGCCTGTGATGTGTATTTCACCCTGTCACGTCACTGGCAGACCATAAAGCAGCTTCAAACTTACAGATGGATTCAACTGCTTGCAGGTTAAGCCAAGACAGATCATCGTGCCTCGCTACTGTCTTTCTAATATTGATAAATAGCAAAGTTAAATGCTTGAATCAAGTCACTCTTTCATACTGACCCTAGAAAGGGAACAGATTAAGCAGGGAGAAGTGGTAAGCAAGCCCACACATGAGTAACATTTAATTAAAGTAATTCTGTGGGTAGGTAGGTGGGTGTGTGGGAAAGCTGAAGAGAGAGGTGTGTGGGAGAGGAATGGAAACTTGAGAGTATAAACAGCATTTGAAAAAAATATTTTCAGGGTTGGGTTAGGGTGTAATAAGCCACTAAGCCATCCTTAAGTGAGACCCACATGTAGTCATGCAGGAGAGTAAGTTTAGCTCTTGTGTAACCCTGGGCAAAGACTGTCACATGAATAGAAACTCAGTCTTATGATTTAAGGAAGAAGAGAGGAAGCCAATACGAATGATCTTCATAGCTTTTAACTACAAACCTTGTTAGTTTTCCATCTGCCTGTGCTACCTGACCATTCTGATCTCTCTGCTGGAGAGCCAGTTTCTTGCAAGCAAGGACCTAAGGATATTGCTGGCTAACCAAGAAGTTACAAACATATTCTCCTCGTGCCATTGCACGAAGTACTCCAGGCAATATACAAGTTTATATTGCAATTACAAAGAGTTGGTGCAGGGAGGAATCGACAACTTCTGATGAAGTTGCAAACCATTAACTACCATTTGCATGCCAATTACAAGAGAATGGAAAACATCATTAGTCCTAACCTAGCACAGCCACTCCTGTATTTAGTGAAAATGAGAGCTAATTTTCACCAAAAAAATCCCCCCTGTAAGGATCAATTTTAATTACCATTTTAGAATGTGAAGCAAAGATGCAGAAGGTCAAATACAAAGTAAGTTGTAATTAGCTGTTTCATCATACCAAGATGCCTTTGAAATTTATGCTCAGTTTATTCAGCAAAATGTGCAACAAATGTTTTTCTCAATGCATCAGAACCCGAAGTACAGCCAAAGCATTTGGATGCCACGGCTACTTAGACTGCATAGAGAAAAGAAAAAGTCAATAATGTAACATGTAAATGAATTGGTATGGAGAAATAAAGAGCCCAAGAGACAATACAAAGTACAAGAAAACTCAAAAAACCAATATTGTTAACTCTTTCAGGGCCAAGCAGGAAGAAAATCTTAAATTGTTTAATTGGTCAATTAAACTTGGTACATCAGAAATTAATTGGTAATGCTTTTTAGAAGAAACTTTTCAAGTTGGAGTAATATGACTATATCTCTGGTTGACAATGTGATTGAAAAGACCTCTGCAATGTTTTGTGCGTTAAATCTGCCTTAGAGTTGGCTGGAATTACCTGCTCAAGTGATCTAACTTGAGCAGGTGGGCAACTGTTAGTCTGCCCACAATGAACATTCTTCACTCTGAGGGTGGTGAGGCACTGGAACAGGTTGCCCAGAGAAGCTGTGGATGCCCCATCCCTGGAAGTGTTCAAGGCCAGGCTGGATGGGGCTTTGAGCAACCTGGTCTAGTGGAAGGTGTCCCTGCCCTTGGCAGGGGGGGTTGGAACTAGATGATCTTTAAGGTCCTTTCCAACCCAAACCATTCTATGATTCTATGATTCAGAGGGGTATTCAATGGCATTCAGCTAATTTATTTGAGTAAACATGACTAGAGATGACAGAGCGTAATTGCTCTCTTTATCCCTGGGTGGGGTTTTTTTCTGTTTTGGAGAGGAGCTTCAGCTTTACTACGTCACCAATTTCAAGCACTCAAAAATCATGAGAGGAAGTTAAAATCACAATATCTCAAAACCCCCAGAATAATAATTTTTGTGTCTTCTGTTTCAATATCACATTTGCAATCCCTTCTTGCTATGAGAATCAAATGGAAAAGGAAGCTGAGGTGATACCTAAACCACAAGGATCAGTTACTGAGATTTCAGAGGAACACAAGGCACGCTGATATGCACGCAGTGGCACAATTAGCTGGCAGTGTAACAGCTGCTCTCCTCGCACTGGATACCCACTCACAGAATGACAAGTACGTTCTGGGCACAAAGCCTAAGTTAACTTAGCAACACGGGAAAAAAGGTGGTTATCTTCTCACCAAGCAAAACAACTAAGTATACAAACAGGAGCTTTATAAACGCTATCATAAAAAACAGTCGGTTTAAGGTCTGTGTAGCCTTGAGAAGAATCTATTTTAGAGCATGCACTGACACATACAGCTGCTAAAGTGAGCAATATGTTCCTGCTATTCCTTAGCATAAGCAAAGAAATACATGTGGGGCATAGTTACAAAGTTTGCACGCAGGGCTCTCAGCAAGGAAGCCTCTTAGAAGTAATAATGCCGATGATCACAAGTCATTACTGTGCCTTACCAAACTAGCACAGCATTATGTTATCTATTTGGGATGTCAGTTTTGATCTCTTCACTATAGAGTAGGAGCTGGACCAGGTTGCTTGCTTCTGCAGCTCTGAAGCACTCGGGGTCTTGAAACAAGCTCCTGAAATATGTTTTTTAAGTAGCATTTGGGACCAAATAGAATAGGTAGTATAACTGAAATAGCATACCATGCTGATACAATAGCCTGCACCAGCAGGGTATGATTTAGATGAATAAACACTGCTGTAACAATTGTCAAAGTATTATCAACTATCTAGCATACCGGTGGCAAACATCTATAGACAAAAATATGGAACTGAAATAGAATAAAAACTGGGTCATTGATAGCAGCTGGGGAAAAAAAAAAATATCCATGGGGAAATCTGACTTGCAAGACATCCACTTCATGGTGAAAAGTTCCTAGCTCCTCCGCAGGGGGAGCGCAGTCCTCCGAGTGCCACTGTTTAAAGAAACGATTGACATGGTTATCTGCACTGTAATTCTGCTCTGCATGCTTTCCAGACAGAACTACACACAGAGGCAAGCCAGTCACTTTTTCTTCCCAAGCCACAAGAGGCAGTTCCAGGATCTGCGTTCCAGGTGCGCTATGCAAACCTACTAGGCAAAAGGAGAATATTCAGAGACAAGGATAACACCAGCTGAGCTCAGCAGCACTGAAAAGCGTCCCACTCACTATGCATATACTTGGTATGCTGGACTTCAAGGAGGTTTACCTCAAGGCTAACAAGCACAACCACAGTTACACGACGAACCAGCAAACTACAGAGAACTTTGTTTTAAACATCTCTACTTCAACGACACACTGTTGTAAGGACAATTGGTGGACACCTCTAAACCAAGTAGGATATAGCCCACTGTTTAATATGGAACAGAATTTCTTGAAACTGCTCATGTATCACACACTCCCAGGAGATGGACAGACCAGGAATAAAATAGCAGGAGACAAGGAGGAGAAGAATGAAGCATTAGGGAGAAAAGAAAGGAAAAAAAAAAATCACTTACACCAGTAACTTACATAAAGAAGAGAGCAGGAAAAAGAGCTAATAAAAAATAGAAATATGCTGCAGAGAGCTGCAGTAACAGTCTCCCACCTGCAGGTTTAGACAATGCACTAAATCACTTCACTATATATGCTTGCGACCGTCAGTTTTCTTACCCAAATTAAAAAGCGCAACAGAGAAATCAGTACCAAAAAAAAAAAAAAAAAGCAAAGGTTGTACATCTTTCTCTTCCCCAAAACAACCAAGTCCAACATGGTAAATAATTTTTCAGTCTAGAGTATCACTAAGCCTTCCCAAATCCTTAGATGAAGAGATGGCCTATGCAGCATGACTAAAGAATGCACAAACCTAGGCATAATAAACAGCAAGAAAAGAAACCATCAAACTTACAAACCATTACATCTCAAAGAATATACAAAATTTCAAGGTAAAGCAGAGCAACTGTAACAACAGACATCTAGTATCTAATATATCAATTATTTTCACACAGAAGAGTTTCAAGTTCAATGGATGCTACAGGAGGAATTTTGGTAGTAATCAATCTGAAATTTAGTCGTAACAGAGGAGTTATGTAAAAAATACCTCATCATCTTCAGTGATCACAGACAACCCACACCTCTGCACTACATGTCTTCTACAGGGCTTCAGCAGCACTGCATCCACTAATGCCATGCTGGGTATTGATTCAGAACCACCTTAGACAGAAAAGCTCTATGCACTGAATCACCAACACTCCTCCAAGTAAACTGCATTTTCCCTCGAGGATTGTATTCTGAGCACACAACTTATCAAGGCTTTTCAGCTTGTGAAATCTGGTGAAGTCACAGTCCACGGCAGAAAGACTGCACAATGACCTCAAGTTTCCTCTAATACAAAAGCAGACTTAAGTTTAGAGCAGAATATTTTTTATACGCACACATATACACATAAAACACAGAACTTTATTACACTCAGTTTTTACCTGATGATGATATTTACTTCCATTATTAGTATAATATACTTAGAATAGGAAACACTAGAGAAACCACATTTACTTTACTATTACCTGCTTTCTTACACATGCCCGGTTAACGCCCTTTGTATTTAGATACTCATCTCCCACTGACACCAACAGAAGTCATGCATAAATTGAACAGGCAAAAATTGATCAAGCTGTACTCCCAGAATATATATGTACAATATGTTTGCATATATATATGTACACAGGTAAAAGGTGATTTCGTTTCATAGAATGATCAAATGTCTTACTTAAAAATCCTTTAAAATATGTAACTATGTAACATAACACTCAAACCCACTCTGCAAAATCGTCAGACATGTTAGTTTTACCATAACTTTGTAACACACTTATCATTGATCCATCCTTCTTGAAAGAAGCAATTTACTATTTTTGTTAATGACTAAAAGCACATGTGATGCTATGCAACTTCAAAAGTCTACCAGTGCTTAAATAACCCAGTTCTGGATGAGTATAGATTATGCGTATACTCAGATGGACTACTTCCTTGAATAAAGTTAAACAAACATATTGACCCAGAAAGATGAAAACCGTATTATTCAGAGAAGACTCAAAGTAACTTTTGACAGTATTTTATTACCTACAGATGATTTCATATTATTTCATATTATTTCAGCTCATAATTTCATATTATTTCATATTATATCATCCTGTCTTAAAACATTTACTTCCCTTTCATCCTGTACATTTTCTCTCTCATTGCATCAAAATACAAAGTTAGCAATCCCTATACATACAATCTAAGCACCTCTTATGACCAATACTTACCCTAACAGAATACTGTTTTACACTATTTTATCAAAATGATAGATTAAAAATTTTCACTAGCAAATACACTTTTGGAAGTACAAGAGCATTTCTAATCCCACATCTTCACTGCTAAATGAACGTCCATTAAATTATATTTGAATTAGTTAAGCGTAACATGCAGAAAAGTAAAATCTTAACAATATCAGAACATTCTGTACTCCTTAACTGCAATTTTCGAAGTGCTTGTTAGTCAATTCGAGCAAAAGCAAGCAAGAAAATATTCTTTCTTAACTGCAAAGAACTTTGGAATTAAACTAAGAGAGAAGTGTAAGGAAAATGGCATGGCGTTTGACAGGGTAGATGCCCAGCCAGTAGATGCTAGTTGGATGTCCACAGAAAGTCAGTGCTACAAACGACAAAAGATACCCAGAGCAGTATATTCAGATATTATGCATGGTCCCTGGAGAAGCTCAAGGTATGAAAGGGTTCCTGCAATGTTTTGTTATAAAAAGTAAAATCCAAGAGGAAAAAAAGGATCCCTTCATATTAAGTTCTCAACAAAATATTTTAGTGTTAATCAAAGAAAAGCATACATTCTCTTCTGATCAGATTTGTCTGCTTTCATAGCATATAGAAAATACTGTATGTTCTGGAAGGCTGTATTCATTAATGTCCCACACCAACTCAAGGTCAGTTTAAAGCACTGTCTTTTTGGCTTGGTAGTACTTTACACCTGTTTTAAAAGGCTCTGAATGACCAAAGACACCACAGGAAACCTTTACTAGAGCCTATAGAGTCTACTCATAAGGAAATCAAGTCTACAGACTTTCTATATTAATAGCACTCTACGGTGTACAAAATTGCAAACCTGTAATAAAACGGATGATTGGAATCTTGTTCAGTTTGCAGCAAATGGGGATACCGACAGAGGTTACAGCTGGGCCAGGATCACACTCTGTGTTGCAGTAAAGGATTCAAGAGAAGTTGTGTGGAACCTATTTATTTTTATCTTTATTGGGGTTTAGGTTGCACTAGATGCAATGTGAGCTCTAGCTTCAGTGTATGATTCTTTCAGAGAAAAAGAAAGAAACTGGGACATACAGAGAAAGCCAGGGTATGTGTCTAGCCTCAGCGTGGATTAAGTCCTTCAAGGATGAGGTTAAGTCACTTCCCGTAGTAGTTCTACAAATTAGGTAATTGCCCTGCAGTTTATTAGCTTCATATTTCAAAATTTTAGTGGTATATCCAGCTTCACATGTACATAAATATGCATGTGAACAAGAAAATTCAAAAACTGGTCTTGCCTCCAACAGCTTGTCTAATCTACATTAATCACAACAGTATTCTTTTGTGAATGATTGATCAATTGAGTATTCTTTTAAATGCATATAATACAGCTTACTGAAAGGAAACTATGTAAAAACATTGGAACCTACGAAACAAATGCCACTATGTCCTCATATCAGTTACACTTAAAATCAAGAAGGATTACAGAGCCCTGGGAGCAGCAGTAAGGGACTCTGGGGCACCAGTAGTTTTTTCACCAACCCTCTCAGTCAAAGGGAAGGGGTTTGAAAGGGCCAGTTGAATCTGGCGAATCAACAAATGGTTACAGGACTGGTGCCACAGCCAGGGGTTCGGCTACTTAGACCATGGGACTCACTTTGAGAAACCTGGTCTACCTGGGGGCTGTTGGGGTCCATCTGTCAGAGAAGGGGAAGAGCATCTTCGGTCATAGGCTTGCCAAGCTGGTGAAGAGGGCTTTAAACTAAAGTTGCTGGGGGAGGGAAACCTCAACCCATCCCACTCCTACCAGTTTGATGCCAGTGCCAGCAATAGATGCCCAGAGCCTGGAGAAGGATCACAGGTCAGCAGGAGAGCACCTGAAGAGCAGCACAAAGGAATTCCAGCTGCTCCAGCCAGTAAGTCAGCTTCACCGGGGGCCCAGCTTAAATGCCTCTATGCAAACATACGTATCGTGGGGAATAAACAAGAGGAGTTAGACACATGCGCACGCCTGCAGGGCTATGATCTTATTGGCATCACGGAGATGTGGTGGGATGGCTCCTATGACTGGAGCGTTGGAACGGAAGGATACAGTCTCTTTAGGAAGGACAGGCAGGGGAGATGAGGAGGGGGTGTCACCCTCTATGTCAATGACCAGCTGGAGTGCATGGAGCTCCACCTGGGGATGGATGAGGAGCTGACCAAGAGCTTATGGGTCAGGATTAAAGGGAGGGCAGGACAGGTGACATTATAGTGGGGGTCTTCTACAGGCCACCTGACCAGGAAGACCAAATGGATGAGGCCCTCTATAGACAGATAGGAGCAGCCTCACGCTCACAAGCCCTGGTCCTCATGGGAGACTTCAACCACCCCGATATCTGTTGGAGGAGCAACACAGCAGGACATAAGCAATCTGGGAGGTTCCTGGAATGTGTTGATGATAACTTCCTTCTCCAAGTGACAGGGGAGCCAATGAGGAGAGGTGCTATGCTGGACCTTGTTCTCACCAACAAGGAGGGGCTGGTGGGGAATGTGAAGCCCAAGGGCAGCCTTGGCCGCAGTGACCATGAAATGGTGGAGTTCAAGATCCTTAGGGCAGCGAGGAGGGCGCACAGCAAGCTCACTACCCTGGACTTCAGGAGAGAAGACTTTGGTCTCTTCAGGGATCTGCTTGGTACAGTACCATGGGATGAAGCCCTGGAGGGAAGAGGGGCCCAAGCAAGCTGGTCAATATTCAAGGATCACCTCCTCCGAGCTCAGGATTGATGCATCCCAACAAAGAGGAAGTCAGGCAAAAATGCCAGGAGGCCTGCGTGGATGAACAAGGAGCTCCTGGGCAAACTCAAACACAAAAAGGATGCCTACAGAGGGTGGAAGCAAGGACAGGTAGCCTGGGAGGAATACAGAGAAATTGTCCGAGCAGCCAGGGGATCAGGTTAAGAAAGCTAAAGCCCTGATAGAATTACACATGTGGCCAGGGATGTCAAGGGCAACAAGAAAAGCTTCTATAGGTATGTCAGTGATAAAAGGAAGACTAGGGAAAATGTGGGCCCTCTCCGGAAGGAAACAGGAGACCTGGTTACCTGGGATATGGAGAAAGCTGAGGTACTCAATGACTTTTTTGCCTCAGTCTTCACCGGCAAGTGCTGGAACCACACCGCCCAAGTCGCAGAAGGGAAAGGCAGGGACTGGGAGAATGAAGAACCACCCACTGCAGGGGAAGATCAGGTTCAAGACCATCTAAGGAACCTGAAGGTGCACAAGTCCATGGGGCCTGATGAGATGCATCCGCAGGTCCTGAGGGAACTGGTGGATGAAGTTGCTAAGTCACTATCCATCATATTTGAGAAGTTGTGGCAGTCCGGTGAAGTTCCCACTGACTGGAAAAGGGGAAACATAACCCCCATTTTTGAAAAGGGAAAAAAGGGAGACCTGGGGAACTACAGATCAGTCAGTCTCACCTCTGTGCCTGGCAAGATCATGGAGCAGACCCTCCTGGAAACTATACTAAGGCACATGGAAAATAAGGAGGTGGTTGGTGACAGCCAACATGGCTTCACTAAGGGCAAACCACAACTAACAAATTTGGTGGCCTTCTATGATGGGGTTACAGTGTTGGTGGATAAGGGAAGAGCAACTGACGTCATCTACCTGGACTTGTGCAAAGCATTTGACACTGTCCTGCACGACACCCTTGTCTCTGAATTGGAGAGACATGGATTTGACAGATGGACCACTCAGTGGATAAGGAATTGGCTGTATGGGCGCACTCAAAGAGTAGCGGTCAACAGCTCCATGTCCAAGTGGAGACCAGAGACAAGTGGCATTCCTCAGGGGTCGGTATTGGGACTGGCGCTGTTTAATATCTTTGTTGGCCACATGGACAGCAGGATTGAGTGCACCCTCAGCAAGTTTGCCAACAACACCAAGCTGTATGGTGCAGTCAACACGCTGGAGGGAAGGGATACCATCCAGAGGGACCTTGACAGGCTTGAGAGGTGGGTCCGTGCGAATCTCATGAAGTTCAACAAGGTCAAGTGCAAGGTCCTGCACATGGGTCAGGGCAATCCCAAGCACAAATACAGGCTGGGCGGAGAATGGATTGAGAGCAGCCCTGAGGAGAAGGACTTGGGAGTGTTGGCTGATGAGAAGCTCAACATGACCTGGCAATGTGCGCTTGCAGCCCAGAAAGCCAACTGTATCCTGGGCTGCATCAAAAGAAGCGTGACCAGCAGGTCAAGGGAGGTGATTCTCACCCCTCTACTCCACTCTTGTGAGACCCCACCTGGAGTACTGTGTCCAGCTCTGGGGCCCCCAGCATAAGAAGGACATGGACCTGTTGGAGTGAGTCCAGAGGAGGGCCACGAAGATGATGAGAGGGCTGGAGCACCTCTCCTATGAAGACAGGCTGAGAGAGTTGGGGTTGTTCAGCCTGGAGAAGAGAAGGCTCCGGGGAGACCTTATAGCAGCCCTCCAGTACCTGAAGGGGCCTACAAGAAAGCTGGAGAGGGACTTTTTACAAGGGCTTGTAGTGATAGGACAAGGGGTAATGGCTTTAAACTGAAAGAGGGTGGTAGATTTAGATAAGATATAAGGAAGAAATTCTTCACTATGAGGGTGGTGAGGCACTGGAACAGGTTGCCCAGAGAAGTTGTGGATGCCCCAACCCTGGAAGTGTTTGAGGCCAGGCTGGATGGGGCTTTGAGCAACCTGGTCTAGTGGAAGGTGTTCCTGCCCTTGGCGGGGGGGGGGGGGTTGGAACTAAATGATCTTTAAGTCCAACCCTTCCATCCCAAAACATTCTATGATTCTATGATTCTTTAAGACTGGAAACCAACTATTCAGAGAGCTAGCAGGAACTGGAAAGAAACATAATTTTTTTCCTTCAACAATAAAGACCACATGGAGTTACAATGTTGACACAGTGCTATTGAAACTCTATTTCATAGTAAAAACACGTATTATTAAACCTACAGAGAGATGTACACAGCTGGACCCTCATAATATCACAAAGCCCATGTCAAATCTGCCAAATGTGCATATACCTATTTATAATGTCTCTTCAATGTCTTAAGTGCAATGCTAATGAGACACAGCATAACAGATTCTAGATCTTGGTACCCATAATTAAATTGTGCAAACAATCTTTGACTGTAAATTTGTAAAACTAACTGGTGAGTAATATGTTAAATGTCAAGGCTACTTTGAACAATGTAGATCCATAGATACACACTTCTTGTAAACTTGTATTTTCAGTGCATTTTTCTCCAGGGAGGGATAGTATCCACAACTTTCAATATAACATTGCAATTTAGAATTATTTTTTTTTTAAAAGAAAACAAAACATAACAAAACTTTCTCAAAAATACCCTAAAGTCAAAAGTAAGGAAATCTAATTCTTTATAAACAGCATGGGAGCTACTTCAAAAAGTTATGCGCATTCCTCTGTAAGAAACAGGAAGGCAAGAAAAGGATCCATAATAAAAAGAGCAAGTAGCTATACTATACTCCCCAAACACAGAAGGTTAGTGGAATTGAAGTGTTATTCTTCAGAGAATGGAAGTTCACTCCAAGCGGAACCAGAAGGGAGAAAGTGTATGACAGGTAAAACACAAGTTGGATATTAGGAAGGCAAAGGAAATAAGAGTAGATAGCAAAGGATCCAAAAACAAATAACAATAAAGCCTATTAGTATATCAGAAGCAGGAACTTTCAAGGGAGTCACTGGATTTGCTAGAGCTGGGATTGAATAGAGCACTTGAAGAAGATAAGGGCTATTGCTGACAATCCAAATTATTTCTTTTCATCAGCCTTTACCATGGAAGATGGTGGAAAAACACATACCTGACTTTTCTGATAAAGAGACTAACACTTCTTCAAACTGAAAAATCAAAAAGGGGTGAGGAAACACAATAAATTGAAAGCAATGAATGATGAGGGATGAGCTCCTGTCCCACGCGCATCAACAGGCGTTTTACCGTTGATTTTAGCACGGACAGCCTTTTACGTCAGAACTGAATGGCAAACAGACCGACAGTTTCAAAATAGGAAAAGGCTGAGCTGGGCATCACAGCGGACTGTTCAGTGTGCAGCAGTGGTCAAAAGAGCAAGCAAAATAGTAGAATATAAAAAGAATGAGACAGGGACAGTAGGAAAGACTATATATTTAGTCAATAGCCAATCTCTTCTGGAGTATCCATTCAGCTTAGGGTTCCTGCTCTAAACTAATGACAGTGGCATATGACAAGAGTTTGACAACAATTAAAAATGATTATGGAAGAAAATTTAAAAAGCTGGAAAGAACCAGGAAGTTAACTTAGCAAAGAGATGAATAAGAGGGGACACTGCAGAGCTGCAAAGAATACCATGAGATATAGATAAAAAGGATGCTCTTCAACTTAAACTTTCTCACGCTACTAGAGCAAAGGGCCAATCAGGGCAATAAAAAGTTACCAAGTCAAAACTAAAAGGACTGAAACATTTTACTGCATAAGCCACAAAACTGTGTAATTAATTCACAAGGACATCTCCATGATAATAGCAAGGAATATCCTTTTGTGCTTTTGCTATTGCTATTGCTTTTCTTGCTTGTTCATACCCATATAAAGAAATTAGTGACATGGCAATAAACATAAATCTTCAGAACAACTCTTTTAAGGGAACACGCTTTCCCTTTCCTCTTGCCCTAATGCATGAAACTTTTCAGGTTGGATATATGCCAGGGGAGGAACGGGAGGTAAGAGGAGGTATGGAGCATGGTTGCGGCAAGGACGAGGACAGCTAGTAGAGACGTTTCAAGCGCATGCTCAAATTGCAGTGTGCTGTCTGTTCTCTGCTAGATTCTACACATGTAACGCAGGTGGTTGATGGCTCAGAAATCTGCCAGCTGTTGGCACTGGATATATTGGGTCCCAATCTAGAATTAAGACAGAAGCACTAAACTACCAGTGTGTGAAATTTGTGACTTAAATTACAAGGTAGGGCCATCCAAAGAGTCTCTTGCATAATTCATGACACTTCAGAACTTCATATATAAATCAAATAGAAGGAAAAAGTCTATCATTTCTGCTCTGTTGAGCACAGATCCACACACAACTTTGGTAATGGCTGCACAAACAAGCTCTCTAGAAAACACAGTATTACAGACATGCTCTTCACAATACTCATTCACGCGGTTCCGCAAGTAATTTCGATACGGTATCATTCAATGAACACTTCTATGAAAAACTACTCAGAAGTGTCAAAAATACAGAGATCATTAAAAATAACAAAATGAGTCTGGTTTGGTTTGGTTTGGTTTGGTTTTTTTTCCCCAAATGAATGCTTACACACACTCTTTTGCAATGTTTTTCCATATTGGACTTAGTCAAACTTTATTGTATGATTCATGAGCTTGCTATTAATCATTTTGTGTGTCTAACACTGTAGAAAAGGAAACTAGAGATTCTACAAAGCTCCCACACTTACTAAGAGGCTCCAAAAGCAGCAAAATTATATTCTGCAAGTTCAATGACAAACTCTGACAGACTTTCAACCTTGAAATGGTGAGTAAACCTAACAGAAATGAAGTGCAAAACTATTAAGTGTAACATAAGAATAAATGTTATCCATAAATACACATGTAACTGGAAACATACTGCTTTAGGAATAGCTGAAACCTTGACTTACTGTGGCTGTGCCGGAGACAGTTTGTGCATTTGTGTCAGCTGCACTCTGTTCAGAGTGTGTCTGAGCAGGAGGGTACATGTTTAACGTGTGCTCTGGAACAGTGGTTTGGCCTGTGTAGTCTGGAGCTGGATGAGGATGTGGGGCTGTGTATTCTGCAGGGATACCATTCTGAGGTGGAGCAAACTGGGCTGAGGCATAAGGCTGTGCCATTGTGTCAGGAGGTGCTGTAGCTTCCTGATTACCCTGTAAAAATCAAAGGAGAAAAAAGGAAGAAGAAATGTGGGGTGAGATAAAATAAGCAAAGATCCTGCACACGTAACACAGAAAGTGATGGTAGCGTTCTGCTAAGCTTGCTGGCCTGAAAAGAGCACAATGGTTGTTTCCTGAGGAGCAAATTTCTTATCTGAATTAAATCCATTTTGCTAACCCTATGAAATCTTAGTGTAATTAGACAAACAAACCTGCTATTCTCTGGATAATTGTAGACTATTCTTTAACTGGGAAAGGTCAGTGAAGTCTACCTGAACTAATGCCCCAACTCAGACAGTGAAGAGGGACAAAGCTCAGTTTATTCCAAAAGCTACTGAGCACAACTGCCAATACAGAGCTCTGATGAGGTTAGCCCACGGTCCGTGGGCCATTCTGACTTGCCATTTGCAGAACGCAGTATATGCAACCCACACACAGAGCAGGATTTGGGTGTGTACTGTTAATGTAACCATATACGGAAAATATTTATATGAAATGCTCTATGAGATATTCGGAAATACTTTGAGGTACACTGTATTGAGCAACTGCATGCCCAAATGCAAAAAAATAATGAGATCCAATAAAAATATTAAACATTTGAATCTAAAAATGCATCAGTCCAAAATCTTAAGTTAACATAAAAGAAAAATTCTGTGTTGTACGCTGTCAAAAGAAATAGATTTAAGAACTTTAAAGGCTTTACATTTGAAGAAAATAGTATTTCATTTCCATATTACAATAAGCCTATACAATTAAAAACAAATGCCCTCATCTCTTTATAGATAGATCCACCTTTGTGTTTGATATAATAAAGGATAGTCGAGCATGTTAACTTATCAGAGACTTCTGACTAAATGCTCTGGTCATACCAAATAGTAATAATTCTAGGGGAGGAAATGTACAGAACAATCTTTCAGAACCTATATAAAAGATATCCAAAACATGATGCTGCAGATGACACAGCATCAGAGGCCATTAATACAGGGACTATCCCAAATGCAAATGAGCTGATTTGCAAGATAAAATTATCCCTTTAAATATCAAGTAATGTAAAAATGAATATTTGAGTAAAACTTTAATTAGTTTTTGAAATACTCTGTCATTTTCCCACCAAAGCACGTACAAGTACCTGCTCAGGACTATTGTAGGGATTTTGCTTATTTGTACTCATCAGTCCTTGATTGCCTAATTTCAAAATAGGCTGGATGAATAAATGACATTCTTTTGCACTTCGTACTTAGGGACATTTCCAGCCAATTTCAACTAATTCAAGACATCAGTTCTCTTACCTGAACTGGTCCTAAACTCAAGAGCTTTTAAGAATTTGCAAAATCACAGCACAGGAATAAGCCTTGGTACATGGCAGGCTAAGAAGGGAAAATTAAATTTTCCTTTGTAAAAGGCATTCAGTGTGTCCTAAAAAATTAAAACTTTATATCAGCAATCAAACCCTCCCTAGTTTTAATCCCATCTTTGCTACTATTTTAGTGTATAGCCTTGAGCAAGTAGTTTACATTGCTTCATTCAACCATCTTTAAAATGAAAACAGTGACATTTACCTGCTTCGCAGGGTTAAGCCAGTAAGTTCCATTTGCATACATGTACAATCATTCCAAGGTTATTGCTGCATGGAAACTTGCCCTGTTTAAATTTCAGTGGAGGTTAAAAACTCTTCTAAATGTATACTTATACCTCGTTACATTAGAACGGCAAGGTTCCTTTCTTATTTCTTTCATCTAATATTTTCACTATTTAAAAAAACCCAGGTGAAGTAAAAACCAGCCATGACTCGATTATACCAGAGACATGTATTAAATGTTAAAGAAGTATTTTTTAAATTTGTGGGGGAGGCAGGGGACCATAAAATTTTTAATCAACTGTTTCAGAAAGGACTTCAGCCAGCAAGTGGCAAGAATGAACAACAGCAAATGGAACTTGTGCCTATATAAGCATTTTCACTGGGCTGCCTTTGAAACACAGTAGCTGGTTACTGCTGGTCCTTAAGCTATTCCTTCATGTCAGATGCTAAACATGGCATTAGAGTCAGCAGCTGTTAAAAAAGAACAATAATGGCAACAAAGGGACCAAGGGCTAATGTCCAGGTGCGTTTGATCTAAAGGTTTTTATACTACCTTGAGTCCTAAGCCAGATGTTGCTGAGACCCCCACTGTTTCTCATTAACATTGACAGCAGTTCCATGAGACCCTAATTGATATTCAAAGCATTCACACTTAGTGCTAATTACAGCTAATATTTAATTAAGAGGGTTGAATTTTTATATTATTTTTACCAGCAATTCCAAACGATTCACTTTTTAGATTATCGTAAAATGGCAAACTGCTTTGGCAATTCCAGCACCTTCACATTGCTGAGACTCTGCTACCTCTTTCATTAGACTTGTTAAGCTGAGGTCTGTATCACTTGTTTAGAACTGAGACCCCATTAGTAAGTAAAAAAGGAAGGGTCAGGGGTTTGTTTTCTTAAAATCAGTGTCTAGTGTAGCCTTTCCTAGCCTTTAAAATTAGTGTGAATTTGTGATTCACAATTAATTCAATAGACACAGTATTACAATGTAGTATAAAAGCATGTACGTACAAACATGTTCTTTACTACTTATATGGGTATCAAGCCAATAGCTTATTGTTTAGAATATGAATTTATATCAAGAACAATGCAGTGTCAACTAACACACATTTGTATATACAAGCGGTTGATGGAAACCCCAGACTATACAAAAGTCAGATATATTTGAATAGATTTTAAATAACCAAAAAGTCTTTAAATATAATCACCTAAAATGTCCCTTTATTGTGCCCTTTAAAGTACAGTGACCTAAAATGAATAAGGGAAATAATAGATCTAATGCATTAAGCTGAAAATATGAAATGGCCCTCAAAGCAACAGGAAATATTGATCCCAAATTAGCCTATGTACTCAGGTATTAGAGTAATCTGAAAACTGCAGATGACAGTACACAGACATCGCTTAATACAACCTAGGCATGAGAGGCTAAACAGAAGTTGTCCCTTCAGACTCAGTTCCAAGTATCTTTAAGATTAAATGACCCCTTAATGCTCACTTTGTGCATGGTTTTTAATAAAGTAGTTGTTGGCAACAGAAAGAAGAACAAAGGATGGCAGACAGTCAGGCTCTGCTAAATGTTCTGGCCTGAGTTTTAATGAAAACCACATTTCAACTGAAAAATATGCTTTACGTGGCAGTGTATAAAATCAAATTTATTGCCTTCTGGTTAAATGTTGAACTTTAAAGAACAAAGAAGGAAAGCATTCCGGTGATGCAGGTAAGTGAATTTGCTCCTATTCCATATATATTACTCTACTTGAAGAAAAGCTTAGAATTTAAAATGCTGCTAGTATCTCAGATCTCAACATGCCTTTTCAGCATCTTCTGCTCTGAAAGGATTTCATAATTAAGAAATGCATGAAAAGTGTCAAAACATAATAAAGCAAGCTTGTTATGTTTGTACACAAAAGACAGAGCACAGAAAACATTACTTATGCAGTGTTCCTTTTTAAAAACACATTTGCAGCATAAAAATGTATTCAATGAAAACCTTTCTGCTTGCCTGCATTTTAAAGTCTAACTAACGGTTTATTGTTTGTTTTACTCTATTTTCTGTTTGGTGCATTTTGTTTCTTTGGCAAGAGATATTTCACATTTAGAGAAAGCCTCTCATACTGTAGTTAAATGAGCCAAACTCCATCATATCCTTAGGGCACGGAAACAAAGAAGAAAAATGCAACATTACTCCGTAAACCTGCTGGTTATAAGAACGGCTCAGTTAGATATATCAAGCACAGCAGAGATACATAATCACCGCCATAGTTTGCTCTCCTTCAGACTTAAGCAACAAAGCATGTATTAGAAGTCTTGCATGCAGTGGTGCAGCTGGTTATAAGAAATGCCCTGGCTTGACTAAAATCAAGAGTTTCAAGTGAAAATAAAAGTGAAAATACCTGCTGTACCATCCTGCTCCCTTTATTCTCCATAAACTTAGCAGCTGCTCTAGTCCCAGGCCATACAGCATCTGCCCAAAGCAAGCATCAATTATGGATGAGGGCGTGTGAGCAACGTAATGCGTGCATGAGTGTGGATGATAGGGGTGTTGAAGGAGGGGGAGCTAATGCAAGGCTTCCTGACCTCCCTCTCAACATCTGACTGCTCCCAAAACCTAATCCAGATGGGACTCTTTCAGTTTGCTGGGCCTCGCCCCATCAATCACAGCAGGCCACTCCTCTGTCTCCTGCTACTAGTTATAGAGTGCACCACTGAGCAGATGATTACACACAGAAGAAGAAAAAACACAGCTTGACTACATTAATAGCTGTTTAAAAAACATTAGAAATGTTACTATGTAAGTTGCCAGAAGCTGAACATTTTTGTTTTAAAATTAAGACAGCTGTATTCAAAGTTACAAAACCCCCTGAACTTCCAGTGCTTTGGCTTTTTGATAGCTACGACGTACAGCAACGTGTGTATTTCTATGTGATTAATTCGTCCTACATGTGGTAGAGTTAATACCAATAAGATTTCTATTTTAAAATTGCTGAACTCCACAAGTAAACCATCAATATTGAAGAAGCCTGTTTTAGATTAAATGTACTTCATCCTTCCATACAAATGAAATATTGTTTCCTTTTTTTGTTTCATTTCATGACATCCCTCTTGCTTAGCAGGGGAAATATTTCAGAAATGCTTCCAAGGTTTAGTTCTGTGAGGCACTTTAAGCAACTTAATGCTTCACTATTAAAGGAACTTTCCTAGATGTTCTGGAGGTAGTTTTAAAATTATTAAACTTTAATTAAATCATGTAATAAAGAAAAAAACAACCTAAGAAGATGCAGACAGCCCCAAAGAATACACGTTTATTGCCACTCTCTCGCAGACTGCCTACAGACACAAGAATTCAGAAACAGGGCAGACATGTAGCATGGGAATTATTCTTACAAATGTTCAAATTCTAAGGGGTGCGCAGAACAGCAGATAAACAGCCATCAATTCATCATTAAACTTATATTCCAGCCGAAGTATATTTGATTTCTTTAAAGCGGCAGTGTAATTCTTCCAGATTTGTTGCTGGCAATCCCCAATTAATGATAATAAAAGCAGCCACTTCAAATTTTTCAGAAGGAATCAGACATCCAACCACACTGGACCGATAATCACAACTGACTGACTCTGCGAGCTTTCTCTGTTGTAGCTTAATTATCTGACCAGGCCACTTGACTCAGATCATTTGCTTCTGCAATCATACAAAATGAATTCTCCAGCCACCTCTCTTTTTTGGAAGGTTCAGTACAGAGCCAAATTCAGATTTCATTTAAAAAACAATCTTGTTCCAAAAGAAGGGTATCCTCAAAAGTAAGAAAGATAAATGCAAAATAATTTCTTTTCAGAGAGCATAGGGGAAAAGGTAATCGTACATAAGCAAAAGAGAATTTCATTACTACCTTTGCAAGAAAGTACCATCTCTTTACTCCCATTACAGAGAAACATTTACTTTTGGCCCTCTTCACATATAACACACTGTATTCCAGTAAAAGTCCATGCTCTTGCTACTGCTACGTATACATTTGAAAACAAAATGTTCACTTTGTGTCAGTGCCTGAAGTATGGAACAGACTAAAAATGAAACATCACAACACCCTGCAAAGCAGGAAGGTTATATGCATTTACTTACATTTAACAGAAGGCGGCAAACAACTTACCAAAAACTAAGTCCTGGTCTGAATTCCTGCCTGCATTCAAGACCACGTAGCATTATGGATGTATAGATACATACGAAGAAAGCATTCCCTCTGACACCTTCATTCTTTCCAATTGTCACTGCTGAAACTTTCTACTACTATTGTGACGCTGTGATTTATTACACTAGCTTTCCTTGTCCTACATGACAATTCTTTCTCCTGCTATTTCCGATGGCCCAAATGGACATGACTCTGTCACACTGATTTGTTTTGCTTCCACATTACCACGTAAATCTTTCTTCTTTTTTAACATAAGTTTCCAGCCTGTCCCTCACTTTCTCCAGCTCTGAGTCTTGGGTATTTTACACAGGTCTTTTCAACTGCAGCTCAACCTTCTATTCCATCAACCAATATCTTACTTTATTTTAAACACGTGGAAAGATTTTTACATCACATTTTGAAAACACGAGTCTCCAAAATTGCCTGAAGACCCATATAGCAAGAGAATCTAGAGTATTCAGCAGGTGTATCTACAATGCATTTTCACAATGAGAATTGATTCTTAAAACATTTCAAAAGACACATCTAAAAGGAGCTTGTCCTTTCCCACAAGTCAATATAGGAAAGTACACCTAATCTTATTTTACACCTTTACTGGAGCATATTGAAGAAGATGATGCAGCATCCTCGTACCCAAATAGAAGGGGGGGGGGGGGGGAGGGGGGAGCAAAGAAAGAAGGATTGGATTGTCAACATACAAAGTGCACGAAAAGCTGCCTGGAGTGCTGGCCTTTAAAGAGAGTAGCCGTCAACATTTAGAAGTCTAACTGTGAGTCAGCTATGAGTGCCATCCCTTGGGCATCCAGACCAGGTCCAAAACTGTTGAACGTCTTCATAAAAGACTTGTATTGAAGTGTCAGAATGCAAGTTCACACATGACAGCAAATAGGGGCAGCAGTTATAGGGGTCTTGATAAGCTAGAGGAATGGGCTGACAAGAACCTGATCAAAGTCCTGCTCTTGGGACAGAATAACCCCATGCATTGGTACGGGCTGTGGACTGACTGGCAAGGGAGCAGCTCTGCAGAAAAGGATCTGTGAGATCTGCAAGGCAATACCTTACAACTTACTGTTGAAAGTTAAGTACGAATCAGCAGTCTGCCTTTGAGGCAATAAAGGCTGACTGCATAGAGGGCTGCATTAGCAAGAGGATAGCCAGCGGGTGGAGGAAAGAGATCATTCCTCCCTTCACAGCACTTGTGAGACAGCATCTGGAACACTGTGTCCAGTCTGGAGCCCCTCAGGACAGGAGATACATTTGCAAACTGGAGAGTCCAGTGGTGGGTTGCTAAGACAGCTGGAGGGCTAGAGCACATGACACGAGGAGAGACTGAGGGAGCTGGTTCAGCATAGCCTGCAGAAGAGAGGGTTAACAGCCAACTTAAGTGCATCTTCTCCAACTTAATGGATGGTTACAGAGACAGAACCAGATCTTTCTCAGAGGTACAGAGTGAAAGAACAAGAAGCAACAGTCAAAAGTTGCAGGAAGCTAAATTCTGGTTGGCTATGAAGAATAAAATAATGAATATGAGGGAAGTTAAGCACAGGAACATGCTGCTCAGAGAGGCTGTGACATCTTGGAGACTTTCCACACAAGCCCCTGAGCAACCTGATCGGTGTAGTTACCCCTGATTTAAAAAGGATGTTGGGATTAGATGGCCTCTGAAGTTCCCTTCCAACCTAAATTATTCTATGATTCCATGTGGCTCCAACAGTAGCAGAATAGCTTCAAAATGGATTTTATACTTTTATCCTATTTGATTACTTTCCTCACAAAGGATTTACTGACAAGGAAGACACTAACTACAACTTCTAGTCTGCTTTCTCTCCTCAAGAAACAATATCTCAATTCTTTGAGATGGATTTGGAATGCTTTCTTAGAAAAATATATTTACATTTGTTTAATCCACAGCCAGAGCAGTATGAAAGTGGAAACCACTATAGTGCATGCAAAACAAGAATGGTTTCACAAACAATGCAAATTAATGTTGTGAACTATGACATGTCTTAATTTTCTGCCAAATGGCACCATTTTCATCATATGTAGAGGAACACTGCCTTGACAACTACATCTCGATAGAAAGGAGTATTTTTCTCTGCCTTCTGCATCACCTCTAAAACAATAATTACTACAGGCATGTAAGCTTTCTAATTTTATCTGCAATTTTTCTGCTGAAATGAAATTTTATTCTCTTTCATATATTAATTTATTGAAAATCACTGCCACCTCCTAAAGCTGAATTGTAGTAAAGTTAATATGTCCATTTTCTTATTTTGCAGTATCTAAGAAAGTGGTTGAAAAAGCCTTTTTTTTTTTTTTTTTACTGCAATACTGATTGAAGATATGGGATTTTTAAAACTGAATCAGTTCACAAGCAATTATGACAAGAGAAGTGAGAGGTTAATGCACTGAAGAAACAATCAATGGGAGTTGGAGAAAGAGGACAAAGCAGCAGACATATATGAGGCTATATTGACATAAAATATTTTGTCCTGAGAAACCATTTCTTAATAATCTTAAGTCTTCAATTTGCAAGAGAGAAGGCAACATAGACCAAGTGGTAAATTACAGACCTTAACAGGCAACTGTAAAAACATCAATCTGTTCTTACAATCTAGCTAACACAGATCTCAGAGCTACCACAACTGATGTTGTGCGTGAGAGGAAAGAAACAGGCACTGCAACCATGTTAGCCTGGAGGTCTGCAAAGCAAGAACCATTGGGCCTTCTTCTATAGCGACAGACAAAAATATTATTCATAGCTCAAGCAGTGGAAGCAGCAGAGATGTGTTGGCAAGACTATCTTACTAGGATGCATTAGCGCTTCTGAGAAGCCAGATATACTAGCCCAGGTGACAAACCATGCTTATGTAGCCAGACTATGTCTGGTCTTGACACAACCCTGCATCATGCTTTGTAAGCCTTTCTTCTAGACTCTACTGAGACTATTCCTACCTTGTAACCTACACACAAGCATAACTATTTCCAGAATTTGAGTAAAAAAACTTCTCTAAATGCCACCTTATTGGTCAAGGATTGAACACTGCAAAAGATTGAACACTGCAGAGGGGAACTGAACAGCAATCAAATCTGGTTGCAGGTGGATGGTTTTCAACAGTTAGATAATTTCTAGAAATCTGAGAAATTCTTGTAACATAGCTAAAATAATTCATTTAAGATTTGTTGCAAGTAGAATTCAAAACCTCAATTGCAATTTACTCCAAAAAAACCCCTAACTGAATTCCTCAAGAGACTGGGATTGGATACAGTTGTGTTTTTTAAAAGTGTCTAAATCGGGTAACTTAATTTAGCTGAGGTTAAGAGTTACACAAAGTTATTCCCAATTTACAGATGCTGCCTCATCCAGACTATATTAAATGTACCACTTTTTCAATTGGTTTCATAATGGACATACCACAAAGTATAACAATGTATTTACCAGCTTTGTTAGCCACAGTAAGCGGTGAACCTACAGTCACGTGCAGAGACAACACGTTTGAAGGCCATTTGCTCTGGAGAAACCATATCACAGTTTCATGTGTACCTAATTAGTTATTTTTCATATACAAACAAATTATTTTATATTTTAAAAAAATCCTAGGCAGAATGAGTGATGTGTGTCCCAAGTATTACACACAGAGAACCAAGAAAACAGAACTGTAAACAGGCACAGTGTTTTCACTGTTCAGCCCAGCAGACTTTTGTCTGCTTCACAAAAGCACCCCTGAAGTTACTGCAGCAAAACGCAGCTTGCCTTAGCTATTCAGATTTGTAGTAAAACAAGGCTACAGGGACAGAGCAATGTTACACAAGCATACCGAAGGGCAGCAGCAGCTATTTGAGTGCAAACCGGCATGCCATCCCTTTGAACTGAACACTTTGAATGACCTTTTTTAACCAGGGACACAATCTTTCACTGATGAGCTGTGATTTAGCCTCAGAAAAGAAAGGAGACATTTCTCTTCATAATCCCTCATGCTGAATCATTTTCCAAGGCAGTACCACAATAACCACAGTTCATCCATTATATGTGAAACAGGTCCAAGTTTCAATATCACAAATGGGAGGATCATTACTTGGCTCTACTGAAATAAAACAAGGAACACAGTCAGCTAGTAAGTGAAATGAGAATGTAATGCCGTAAGTTTTCTTAAGCAGCAAAGCTGACTGAAGATCATACCTCCTTAGCTATTGGTTTGCAAACATCAAAGTATACAGGCCTGCTTTATAAGCCAGTTCACTTGAACTAGCGAGGTTAAGCGATAATGATTACTGTAAAACTGTCCCAAATGAACCAGTGGGAGTTGTTTTGTTTTGTTTTACTTTGTTTAAACCAGGTAAATTTAAGAGTTCGATTTATGTGGTAAGCTCCATAAACACAGCGACATGACTGAGTCTGGGAATTTGGAGGAAGACCAGGAAGATAAGCAGCAGAGTTAGAAAATTAGGCTTCAGGAAAAGAGATTTCAGCTTACCCAGGGAATTGTTAGGAATCCCAGAGGTTCACCTGTGAGAGAAAACTGTCCAAGGTAGCTGCCTGACTGGTTGAGCCATCGATTAAAAAGAACTTCAGCATGTAGGAACAAACCATCCATTAAGAAGGAAGATACTTAGCAGGAGGCCCACATGGCTAAGCAGAAAGTTTCTCAATGAAGAAAGACACAAAAAGGGAGCATACAAGCAATGGAAACAAGGCTTGGCAACAAAAGAGGAGCATAAAATATTGCTCAGGTACTTGAGGGCAAAAATCTGGAAGGTTTTTTTGTCCAGCCTAGCTGGAACTAAGACTAGTGAAGACATTAAGGGTGACAGGAAAGGATTCTACATACCAAGTCTGCTTGTTGCAAAAGAAAGTTCAAGGAAAATGTTGATGCAGGGAGGACAAAGCCATCATAATATAATGAAGTACTTCATGTCCTTTTTCTTTCAAGTAAAGTCTGATCTGAAACCATTGCAGCCAAACCATGGACAGCATGGGTAGCGAAGCAGACAGACAATGAACAATGGAGATGCAACAGGTTAGGAACTACTTAGTGAAGCTGGATGTATTTACATATTTGAAGCCTTAAGGTATTCAACAGAAGGTGCAGAAGGAGTAGATCACCGTGATCATGGGCCAATGCCTATTAAACTATGAAAAATTATACTGATAGGGGAAGTCCAAGATGACTCAAAAAGCCAACATTACTCCTGTCTTTTTAAAAGGCAAGGAGGACAATTCAAGGAACTACTGACCATTGAGCCTCATCTCAGGCCTTGGAAAGATCATGGAGCACATCCTTTTGGAATCCATTTCCAATCACACAAAGGAGACTTAGGTAATTTGAAATGGTCAACATGGATTTTTCATGGGAAAACAGTGCTTGATCAACCTGGTTGTCTTCAAAAAAGAAAAATAACTGGCCACATGGACAAAGTTAAAGCACCAGATACAATCTACCTTGACTTCAGTAAAGCTTATAAAGCCCTTCTAAGGAAGGAAGGGCTGGCCTGTCAGATGGGTTGAAAATTGGCTAGACTGTCAGGCTTTAAGATCAATGGCTTAATGTCTGGCTCATGACCAGTAGTAAGTTGAATACCTTAGGGTCAATACTGGGTCTCACATTGCTCAACAACTTGGAGAATGACAAAGAGTACATCCTCAGCAAATTTGCAGATAACACTAAACTATGGAGCCTCAATCCAGGGACACCTTGATAAACCTGAGGACTGAAGAATCAGAATCCTTACGTAGTTCAATATGGAAAAGTGCAAAGTTCTGCACCATGGGCATCATGGAATAACGGTTTGAGGGAGTGAAGTTCATTGCACATTCACTGAACCCCTTTCAGTTTTAGTCTGTATATAATAAAGCTATTAAAACACAGAAATGTAATCTACATTAAATACTAACTGCCTTGTTATTTGCCCTTAGAAGCAGACTGTTCATAGACTATAAATCTTTTAAATTGCAAATGAAATTCTATGATTTCCGTTTTTCCCCCCCATAAAAAACCCCTTCGTCTGTGTATTGTTCATGGAGATCCCATGCAATAATGTCCAAATATATGGGGAAATTGCATATATTCTGCATTTTACCTGTAACTTTTCAGCAGGCAGAATTTTTGGTTTTATACGTCTGACCTCAATATTTAGAACAAATTTGGCAGAATATTTATGAATTCAATAAATCCACAAATCATACTTATCAGTTCCAAGAGACAAGAATTGTGATCTTCAAGCCCATAAACTTTTGATTAAATGAAGTTATTTCAACAGAGCTGAATATAGTTTTATAGGTAAGAAATTCACCATTCTGCTGTTTCTCTTCTTTAAATTTTCAGAAAAAATAAAATACAAAGAATCTAGAAATTAACTATTTTACCATTGCTTTCAGACAATGCCCATTTCCCATCTCTGTTTAATTTTAAAATTTCCACCATTTTGTTATTTAAGATGGAACATAGATGACCTGAGCTGCAATGACCGACTAACACAGCAACGCCATCTTGTTTAATACTAGTTAAAGCAGCAGTCATTTTTTGGCACTGAAGTGAAATGACGGAACATGATCTCCAAGGTTATTTGCTTCTAAGATTAAAATGACTATCAAAATATCATTGGGCACAAGGAACAGACAGACTGACTTCCTGCCTCAGCTACGCTTTTCTATGCTTGTTTATCACTGAGATAATTTGTGTACTTCAGTTAACGTTTATGTCAAGATGCTGTTATAGCATTAACAAGTAACTGTTTACTCCAACAACGTTTGCCATGAGCAAACTAAGCCACAATACTGAAGAAAGGTAAAGCTTTTCTCACCGGTGAGATAAAAATGGCAATAAGATTTGCCTATGCAATGCAAAATATATTTCTAAACTGCTGAATGTCACAACTGGCTGAAAACAAACAAAAATCTCTTAATAGAGTGCTACAATGAATCTGCAGTTAAAAGAAAATTAACAAAATCCTTTAATGGTTTCTATAGCATTGGAAAGACTTTGACTATACTGATTGATAAGTTTTACTTTCTTAAAACTCTAAAAAGCTTCTGTTACTATGGAAGGAATGGCCAATTTGTCTTTGTATTTTAATTTCCCTATCTGTAGGACAGGGACAAAAACTGCTTTCAAATCTGCAGAACTATATTGCTTCTCCTTGCACATCTTCTCTAGAGATTTATTTTTTTTACTAGCCCTTCTTCACAAGACTGAACGTATAGCTATGATAGTAAGTCTTGCTATAAAGCTGGCCTCTGCCATATGCCATAGGTGCTTAACCCTGGTAAGCTTAAAAACCATTGCTTTGAACAACACGTTATTTTAAAATAATATAGATTGCGGGACTGGGTACAAATTATCTTTCTCAGTTTACAGTTTTATTTTGTGCCTCTGTGTGTAAGGGAGGGCTGGTGGAAGGAAAGGTATTTTCAAAACTGAAACAGCATTGAGAAAAACTTTGGCATATTTACCAGAAGCATACGGCTAATTTACAGCAACCACATCCAACAGCATTTGTGTTTATACAGTGCAGCAGCATGTATAACAGCCACAGCATATGAACTCTAGAATTAGTGAAAATAAGCATCTACATAGACTATTTTTGGAGAGAAGAGTTATAGCCTGAAAACTGCTTTTAATCCACATGAAGTGAACGGGCTGCCTTTTATACTAGAACACTAGATTAAACAAGATATCGAAAAATACTGAGACAGTTCACTATTTGCTGAGTGTGTACCTAGCAAGATGGAGAATACAGCAAATGTGTTAGTATTCTAGCTGCAAAAGAAATTCAGATTAGATATTGCTACACAGAAATTGATAGCTAGTAGGTATTCAATCAGAAAAGTGTTTTTTCTTTTAAATATTACAATCACATGGTATAGTACATCACTTGTGTCAAGTTAAATTTAATCGTATCAGCATACTTAAAGGAAAAAAACTGAATACCTACTCATATACCCATGCCAAGAGGGATTATATGAGACTTTATGAAGCCTTTTCCTTTTATTTAATATTCTGATATCTGTATAGAACAATTTTGATATGTATTATACCCTCAAACGAATCTATTCCATTGTCTTTTTAATGCACAGCCAGTATGCCTGAACTCATACAGTATAATGTGTGCTGTCAATTACTTATGGTCTTCTGAAGTCTGCCTATGTAAAAGGAAAGACATTTTCCTTGAAGCAGCCATAGGTATAATGAATGTTGCTAATTTCCTTGAGACTAAAGCAACATCATCTGCTTTCTACTAGTTAAGAGCACATTTAAAAAGGAACAATAATTTATGAGCTCACTAATACCTACTGATTTTTGTCAGAATTAGTAGAATCAGGTATGTGAAGGACTGTGCTTCAGAAAAGGTGTTTGAGCAATGCAACGCAGAAACTTGATAGGCTTTTACTGAAATGTGCTTTTTCTACGTACGTTTAATGGCTTATCTGAATAACAATGAAAAATGATCACTATTTAATCCATCAGAAATAAACCACTTTTCAGCTGCCAGAGACTAAATACAACAACAAAAATGGAGAAACATGAATTTTATTCTGGGAAGGCAACTGAAACTGTTAAGTGGCACATATGTCAAGCATGCACTTTGGCAGACTCAATCCACCTCAGAAGACATGAAGACCGTATGAATAGAACTTAGGCTCCAAAATAGGGACCTAAAAGGCAGAAGTCTACCTCTACAAATGTAGTGAGTTTATTTTGCCAAGCCTTTTAGGGAATTCCTCCTCTCTTCCCATTCAGATCCTGATTTAATTTCCCCTGTCTTTTAAACCTCTCTCTGCCTCCCTCAGTCTTCTTCATATCCTCCTTCTTTATTACCTCCTCAGCATCCTCTTTCTACACCTACTTGCAAAAATCTGATTCTCCCATTTAATATTTATTGCAACAATTGAGAGTACAGTAGATGCAAAATGCTATCTGATTGACATGGTAACACAGTAACTATGCGTAAGTATGAACATGAAAAGCAACAGATGACCTTCATATGTACACCTTAACTTTCATGCCAAATATCTTACTTAATTGTGAACTATTCTGAGCAGAAATCTGAGGCTACAGGACTAGTACAATGTAGGGAATTTTTTCTCCTGCTCCCATTTACTCTAGATACCATCGTAGCCAATTGATCCAGGATTTGGAGGATGAAAAGATATTTTGGAACTTGACACGACTATGCCACTTCCCTTTTGTTTGTCTTGATGAAGTGCTAAGAATATTAACCACCTCATATAAACAAACACAAAGGGTTCACTGCTCGTCAATTGACTTCAGGTAGTGACAAAAAGGTTCAATGTTTAAAATGCATTCCTAAATTATACAACTACAGTTCTAAAGAATAGTAGAAGAAAAAAAAAAAAAAAAACCAACCAAAAAAACCAAAGCAGTGAGATAATTTAAATTAACAAAAGCCGAAAAAGTAGATTCAAATCCTCCAGGAAAGAGGCTTGCAGTGACTAATAGCATCAATTAAGAAAGGCAATGCACACCAAATTCAATTTTAGTGTCATGCACGCACACACACACATATATATGTTCATGGTATCAAACTCAGAACCAAATTCAATGAGGAGTTATGAAGCATAGTAAATTGATCTGAAAATGTTGTTTGCTAATAAGGATTATAAAATAAATTTTTCAAATTACTATTTTAACTTCATTTTAGTAACACAGATTGAACACCAGTTAAATAACCTGAACTCAAGATCTCTCACACACCTCAGAAGCAAATTATGATATAAAATATTTTCAATTAAACAGAGAATATGACATTAATTCAAACAATATAAGCAGTGCACATTGTAAAAATCTCTATTGCTCTATGCAGAAAAGTGAGAGTGAGGGTGAAGATACCCTGAACTTAAATCCTGATTTCTGTATGTCTTGGGCTTTAACAGTTTCATACATTTTGCTTCCATTTCTTACATACACAAACCAGAAATTTAAAAGCATAGTTTGCTACTAGAATTTGTTGGCTAACATCTTATGTTCTGTGAATCTGGAAAAGCAACATCATTGCACCATTTCATTTAAAATAGTAAATAAAAATAAATAAATCAGCAAGCTATTACAAACCCTGCACTGACCCGCGTAGCCCAGCTAAATGGTGGTTCCTATTGCCGTAGGTGAAGAGAGGGGTTTTTAACAGTTACACAAAGCAAAAAGACAAATGGGTTAAAACTAAAAGCAGAGCATCTAACAGTCTGTGCAGAATCTCAGTAAAGTAAGCTTTCCCTTAAGCAATGCAACTTTCTGATGCAAACAGCTCTGCGTTAATACTGTAACTTGCAGGTCCTCAAATTCTCTTATTTGTCTGCAAGTGTTTAAAATAATCTGTCCTTTTTTCAGAGAATAATCTCAGTCAAGTTTTATTTAGAAATCACCTGAGGTTCATGTACAAATAACACTGAGTTTTGAAATACAAATTACTTCAGAATTAAAAAAGAAAAATTAATACAGCCCTAACAAAACCCTCTACAACTGCATTTGCCAGGTATGCACTGTTAAATAGGCAGCTCCATGTTAACTGCAATCTAGGAAAAAACCCACAGAACTCATATGAAAACTAGCTTTTACATATGCTTTCAGAAGCACAAAAAAATACCTGCCATTTAAACTAATCACAAGTGGGTGAAGATATTCATAAGTATATATATTGCCATTTTGTACTTCCAGTCTACTCAATCCTGTAAACAGGGTTAACTGTCATCAAAGTAGATTTCTGAAAAACAGTAGTAGAAGAGATACCAACACTCATAAATAATTTTCTTGAACTAATCTCTTTTTTCAGGTAAGAAACTTCTACTTCCCAGGAAACCTTATTGTGCAGGATCATCTCTGACAAACAGAACTGCCTCTTCTCTACAGAAATTGCAACATTTCCTCAGTGATCATAGAAGCAAAAGGGGAATTTTAGACGACTTCAATAAATTAACCAGATAAATACAGACACCCAGAGCTTGGTCTCCAACAAAGTCATCCTTTCCCCTAAACAACAGTTCACTAAGATCGGAAGTTCAGTAGAATCCAAACTTTTTATATTCAAATATAATCCAAACTTTTTTCCCGTTGCTGTAAATGACAAGGCATTGAAAGTATTTGGAAGTAATAGGGCAATTTGTGCGGATTCTTTGCACAAGGTTGCATTTCATTTTTAAGAGATAACTACGTTCCATGAAGATACTCTGCTGAACTTATTTTTTCGTTTCACATATCAGTGCTTTTGCTTTGCAGAAATTGTTACAGCTTTTTAACTCTAAGCCACTGAATTGAGCAAGAACAGTGAAGTAGAAGCATAGTTACGGTGCAGTAAGTCTGACCTAGTTACTGAGATACTACGCTAGATTAGATTTTGGGATGTGCACTGTTTTTATGAATATACTGCATTTTGCCATCAGATGATCAGCAAGGAAATGACAATGCCTAACATGTCACCATCTGCAAGCTCAGAGGAAATTTGGGAGCTCCTTACATGCATCTGCACTATCAGCTGGTTTGGCTTTATGGACCCCAAAAATGGGTCAGTATATGCAATGCAGTTCTCCACTGAATCAGATGAAGCCTGGGCACATAATACATTTTTGCTGTCTCAACTGGAGGACTGTAAGCCTCCAGCTAGAGAGCTTCTTAAAGCACGACAGTCATTTCTGCAATGATCTGTCTGGGTGCTCCTTCCGTTTAACAGCAGGCTTCTGGAAAAACGAGCAAGGTAAGGAACAATGATTCAGGAATATCCCTTCACCAGTAATCAGGAAAATATGCAATAACTATTCTTTTTGCAAGAACCATTCATTGTGTCAATTTATTTTCAAATGTGAGCCGAGACAACTAGATTTGGAAAAAGTCTACACTTGTGAATGCAGAAAAACGAATACCCTTGCTAGCTTGAAAATACACATTCACTCACATGAGGAGAAAGACTGCAAAAGAATAAATACTTGACCTGAGAGATTAGCAGTGATTGGAAAATGGAAATCTGCCTAAAGTCTCAACAGAAGGGATGGTAACCCTTTAGGTTATACAAGTACAGATACAAGATTGTTTGTTATTTTACATAGATTTAAAATATTTCTTCCCTTCTGTTTAGGTTAAATAATATACTTTGATCTAAATACCAAAAAGACTGTCAGAGCATTTTATTCACTAAAGAGACAGGAGAGAAATGGCAAGCAGAAAGTAGCAGCTAGGCCAATTCTATCCCTGAAGTGACAGAGGCGCAATAGCTAGGCCAGCCAAGAGGGTGCAGACAACATTTTAAAGATTTGCACATCTGTGCTACATTGGATTAACCAATTTAAACGGTAAGAAACTAGTTTTAAATTGTGTTTTAGGCAACATGTATCAGCTGTGAAAAATAAAAATGTATCTGGCTATGGAAGTTAAGAGTGTTCAACTACACTCTTCACGCTATGGTCTCTAGCCCAACCTCCTGCTCAAAGCTGGGTTAGTTATGTGATCACACCCACTGGCTCAGGGCTGGATCCAGATGTTTTTTGAAAACCACCAAAGATGGAGACTGTGAACACTCTCCAGGCAACCTGTTCCAATGCTAAACTGTCCTCATGGGGAAAGTTTTTCCTCATATCTAGTTGGAACCCCTCTTGTTCCAATTTATGGGTGTTGCCTTTTATCCTCCCACCGTGCACCTCTGTGAAGAGACTAGCTCCATCTTCTTGATAACCTCCTTGTAGGAATTGAAAGGCTGCTATTAGGTCATACTGGAGCCTTCTCTTCTCCAGGCTGAACAAGTACAGTTCCCTCATCCTCTTACCACACGGCATTTGCTCCAGCACATGAACATCTTGGGGGCCCTCTGCTGAACCTACTTCAGTTGATCAACGTCTTTCTTGTATTGGAGGGCCCCAAATTGGGCCAAATACCTTAGATGCGATTTAACAAGTACCAGGTAAAGGGAGATAATCACTTCGCTCAATTTACTGGCTATGCTCCTGTTTATACAGCCCACGACACTGTTGGCTTCCTCTGTTGCCAGAGCAAATATACTATACTAACATGACTATACTAATCCAGTAGAAATTCACTGTTGGAAATGCTTATATTACACACTGACATGGAGATGTATTCAGATGTGAGCACGTCAGAACTGCTTACAGGAAAGCCAATTTTGAGGGGCAAAGTGGTGATCACTCTATATCCTTCTGTGCAAGCCGAGTGCCAGCATAAGAAGCTTGGATAGTTCCGCTACGAACCTCTTGGTTCCAAACAAGAAGCAGCTCTGCCATTACAGAAGTTTCAAGTTGGAGTCAGAATTTCAGTAACAAGGAATTCTAGTAATAAGGAAAGTATCTATTTTTTAAGAAAGTCCTGACCAATTTATTTTGCCTCTAAGAATCAAAGAAAGCTCTATAGCCTTTCCTCATAGCATCCAGTACCTGGCACGATCATTTTAACACAGTAACTGAAATAAATAGAAGAGGAAAAGGGTAGGACAGACAGTGGGTGAGGGAATGCATATTTTCAAGGTAAAAGTAGATAAAGATATTATAAGCACTAGCATTTACATGGGGAGTCACATCACCCACCATAAACCAGTTATTTAATAGGTTGCTTAAGAGCTAAGAGAGCTCTTCACCCTACCTCTACCCCATTTAACACATTAGTTTGTACTAATGGTGAGCTCTCATCCAGAAATACACAGCACCTCTGCCTGTGGGTATTACCACATGATGCAAATGAAGTTGTAAAGAGAAATCAACTCATCAATCACAATCACAAGGGGACACTGAGCAATGCAAAAGAATTAGCATTTCAGCCCTGCTCAGGTCTTTCCTATCACCACTCTACTTTAATTAAATACCACCTCAAGTGCTTTATTACCATTAGAAATCTCAGTGTTGAAGGCTAGCATTCTGGTATCTAAGTGCTGAAGCTAATTAGAAATGAGGAAAAGAAAAATGTTCATTAAAAATTGCGGGATTCCCCTAACAGAAATGATCTACACCTTGGAATAAAGATTTGCCTTTCTGTGGATTTAGAATAACATGTTAAATAGCTTTCATTAAGCTGAAACCTTTTACTTTGAACCACACTCCTGCCATTGTCTTTCATAAGTAAAGCTAGATTTAGCTGTATCTACCAAACCATTGTTAGAATTTAAAAGATTCTTGGCTTATGGTTAGCTGATAAGAGCCTTAATTCCTCTTCTTCTAACATTTGATACACTAATTTAAATTTTTTCAGACTTGGCACACTCAGGGGCTTTTTGTCTTACTTCCCCGGATATACATAAGCTAGTCATTACTATTCATGAATGCGATGAAAGAAAACATTAAACAGTCAAAGAAATATAAATCTTAGATTCTAACACAGAGAGTGCAACAGCAGGATTAAAAACAAAACAAAACAAAAACCTGAAGCAAATACAAAGACATTTGCAATCTAAAGCAATACAATATAGCTGAAAAGCAGTTTTCTCTTCCACTTGACTGCCAAGTGACCTGACTCGGGATTTTATGGCTTTCCCAGGAACAAGCTGAGGATGTCAGTAACATCCAAAACTTAGCGTGAAATTGCAGTCTCATGAGCAAAAGTGAGGAGCAGACAGAACTTCTGATTCAAGTGATAAAGTAACTGTTTTCCTAATTTTTAGCCATGTTCAAACAGAAATACAAATTTGTGTTCTAGTCAGTACATTTTTTAGATAAATTTACCTTTATACAGAAGACCTGAATAAGGCCTATACATTGCTGACATCCCACACAGCTAACTAGGGTGAGGCTTTCTTGTTCAATTTTGTGTGTGAGACTTATTTTTAAATGTCTGAGTTAGGTGATTTCCCAATGCAAATAATACCGCAAATATTAACAATAAAAAAGACCTATAGTTTTTTAAATATGACATATATTGTGATTTGAATAATGTCCAAAACATAATACTACTGATAGTATATGAACTAGTAAAGGATAACTTAAATTCAGCCTAAATTTATTTTTTTAAGTATCAGCTAAATGCCTAATACTAATGAAAATACTATTACTTTTCATTCCAAAGGAAACAGATGGCTTTAAATAGTTACTTATTTCAACATATGGAAACCAATCACTGAACTATGAAGAATCAAATAGCAAACTCTCAGTCATTTTTAATTCATTTTGACTATAAGGACAAAATAACACTTAAATAAAAGAATCCAGCTTCTAATACAACTGCTTTGGTTTAAATTGTAATGGAACAAGGAAGGTTTTAAAATATTTGTTTGGGCTACGATATTAGATTTTATTCATAGCCATGATTTAATTTTTGTTATTAAATGTCAAATTTTTATAGAAAATAACAATTTGTGATGCATGTAGATTTTTACATTTGTCTACCGCCTCAAATCCCCAAAGGTTATAAACTCCCCTGTAAACAGTTCTCTCCTAATGAACACGCACATAGGAGCTCCTGGAGCTTCCTCTAAAACAAAGCTGCTCTTGAACCAGAACACAAGAGACATTCACAAATGCATGGGATCAATTGACAAAAGTTTTTGTCAGAAGAGAGCAAAAGAATAGACTGCGCAGGTAGCACTGAGGGTGTGAAAGAGCTACCCTGGTCGTTTCTGGGATTGGCCAACATAGCAGAGCTCGCTTTTCTAACCTGGCAAAGCAAATTAAAACTGCATTAAACTGCAAGTTAAAGAACAATCGACGCACCAGTTTTACTACTACTGTGAAAAGCGTCATCTCCAACAATGTAACTGTAGCCGATGCTTTGGAAAAGTATGAAGAGCAAATGATTCTTACCCTGGTCTTATCATTGCAGTTTTCTTCAGTCAAGGATGTAGAGGTTTGCCAGCTAAATCTGTGTCAGTTTATTATTGACTTAAATATAATCGGTAGCTTAAGTGCATTAAACTAGTTTATTTTCCATCTCAAGCAGCCTGCAACTTTCTAAAGCTGCAGCAAAAGTTTGCCATTTTTGCTTCATGTCTTCCTATAAGCTTATATAACAATATACTTTAAAGGTGCCCCTGCACTATCCTCAGCTGCTGGGCAGAATTGTACTTTCTTTAGAATATTTTTTAGGACTCCATTTGTTAAACGGAAAAAAAGGCTGCTTAGGCGTTTCATGATTTCTGTGCAGAACATTCACTATGTGGGAGTGCCTCATTTGCATAGTGGCATGTGGGTAGGATTTGGACAAGCACACTGAAGGATATGACAATCAAAAACAGATATGTGGGAAATCTCTTTTAAATGTAAAAAGACCTCACCCAGGTTTCACTAACTTAGGTAAACATTATTTCTAAGGGAGAAATGAATGCATAAACTACTCATGAGGTAAAAATTGGCTTCAAGCACTGCAATTTCTGTTGCGTACCAAGCTACGCCCAAGAATAATTTCTTATTCTGTCTTAGGTCTAGCACAGCAAAAATCAACGAGAAATGGAATTTTGATCAATGTTAAAAATTTGCATGTGATTTTTCCAGCTAATGACATGCAGAACAAGTTATAGCTGATTTCTGCCACTGACATTCTGTCAATTTAATAATAGATCCCTCTTTTGATGTAACTTGACTGCCATTAGCATTCCAAATATAGTGAATTGTTTTGTTAATATCTCTACAGAAGAGAAAACTGAAGTAAAAATGTAAAACAGAAGGCGACCTGGGCCAGTTTCTTGTGCAGAGCATCTGTCTTTAATCCATTGCTCACTGGAAATGTGTAAGTCCACTTCCTTACCAGACCGAGAGTAAATTCCTGTTTTGAACCAACTTGAGATTACTAGCCTGCAAAAATTTATTCTGCAGAAGCCAACCTGAAAGCTTGATTTTGCAAGCAACAGACATTTTGAAGGACTCCATGAAACTGCCCTCTTCCTTTAAAACCGACCTGACCAAAGTGACTCATGTCCTTGGCTAGAAAATCAGACATTGTTACCACTTCTGAAAAAAATGGTCAAGGAGGCTCCTGGGCCTATCTTTGCATGATGTAATCATCCACAAACTACACTGATTCTAGGGAGACTCTTCCAGTTTTCATAAGCTGACAATCTGGTCCAATCTACTTTCATGTATTTTATGAGGACCCGCTTTCTTCTGCTGGACAGCAACACGTAAGTGCAGGACTCTCAGATTGTGTCAAGAGCCAGTTTGTTAAGCACTTCCCGCTGCACCTAGGAGTACAGTGGTATCCAACAACGCAGTGACACAGTTCTCATGTGAACGCTTTTGCTCCACATCCTCTATATATTCTATTACAGCGTACACAAACAACTTGGGCTTAGGCTTCTTCAGGAAGCAAACGTTCTGAAGGTTCCCTGATCCTTGGGTCTTTCTATCCTACATTTAGCAAACCATACCACACAATCTAAAAAAGCTATTACCACCTAATCCCTATAAATTTTTTTAATTAACAATAAGGGCTGGTGTATTTCTTGTCTTTCCTCTGTGTTAGCCTAACTCGGACAATATAGACTTGCACAACTCTGAAAGGAGAGTATGAATAAGGGGATTTATTTCTCTCTCTTTTCTTTTACACATGAAACAGATAAATGGATTCCCCCTGGAAAAGGATTAATTCTACTTGTGCAGCTAATGTGTTGACCACTCCTGGAAGACAGTTCAAACTCAGACAAGGACCCTTCAAGGGTCCCAGCCTATGGCTGCTTAAAAGCAGCATTGTATTAATATAACAAAAAGAATCTCGCTTTGTATGTTAGAGATCCTCAGGAGTAAGGATACCTTCCATGGGAAGGAGCACACACTAAGCAATCCCCCTCACCCAACCTGCTCTTATTTTGGAGCAAACACTGACCATATAAGTTCAGATGAAATAATTATATCAGTTCACTTAAATCAATATAATGTTAACATAACTGGTGAAGCTCCTTTCCTGTGAACATGAACCCCAGCTTTACATGAACCCCTATACAATATTTATTGTAATTTTTTTTCTAAAGTTTGTACTTCAGACACAGGTGCAAATCCTATGCCATCCTAAAATATAAAAATATTTCCTTCTCCTAATTATGATATGCCAAAGTAACATTTACAGGTAACTGCAGTCACAAGCAATGGCAAGAAAGTAAGCCAAAACCTAAACCTGTGTGTTCTGTTACTAACCAGTTCCTTACAACCTGATAAATTTCATATGTATTTGGTATGTCATTATTACAAGACAGATGCACCACTTCATTTAATTCTAAATAAATGGACATAAACTGATTGTTATTTAAAGTTACCGTGTTCTAAAAATAACACATAATGGAAAACGCAGGGGAATGAAATATGCCAGCTCTTACAAATTGCTATGATAAACAAATGGCCATCTCGATTATACGTGTGTTGTAGTTCAGTCATGCTATATCCTGCAATAATGTTGGGAAGACCAGTGTTGAAACTGGAGAAAAAAAATCTCCGAGTGTTTGAAGAACTGACCAGCCTATTCTATTTCTTATTATTATTACCTCACAAAAAATTGCCAGCCAGGTAAAAATAAAAATAAATAAAACCAGAAAAAAACCAAATAACAACAACAACAAAACCCCCCACAAACCAAAACCACCTTTCTACAAGGACAAAAACCCCTCAAAGGTGTGGCCAGATGTTGTTTTCCAGATTAACCTGGAGGTACTGAAGAACTTTTAGGCCTTTTTGTTCTCTGCTGTGCAATGGTAACATCAGCTCAAGACCAGTATAACTATGCGATCCTTTAAGTGCCAGAACACTCCCTCATAAGCTTCTGTGAAAAAAATGCAAGATTACTTCAAACTTCCTTATCAGCAACTTAAACTAAGACTTTGCCTTGATGCAGATGAAGAACACTCACACCTTTCCTTCTGCCAGCTCTGCTGTAAATATAGACTGCTGCACTTCAGCCAACCTAGATGTTTACAGAGCGAGCCTGAGCTGCCGGTCCTAATCATTTCATTTTATTTCATTCCATGGTCATTAACATCCAGGTTTAGCGGAGAAGCCATTTAATTGTTCAGTCAAATAGTGGATTTCAATTTACCGTTAAGTCAGTGGCATTAAGAAATACTACTGCCTAGTCCATACAACAGAAAATTAATAATAAAAAGATGCTCACTTCACAAATGCGAGAGATGTATAAATGCAGAATCAAATGATTCATCTGAAAAAACATCAATGACACACAAAAGACGTCTAAAAACAAAAGCAAAAGATACCTCTATGGCTTTTAATTCTAAAATCGGTTTGGGTAAAATAAAACATGAGTCTGTAAGAGGCACTGCATTTATCTGCTACAATTGCTCTAAAAGGCAGATGTCTGTGAATTTTGTAACAGATTTAACATGACTGCAGTGTATCGTGAGAAATCAAACCTACCTGCCTTTTTATGCAAATGCACCATTAAAGGCTCCTTCTGCAAAGCTACTCCCTACACACTAATATACCCTGTACCTGGTGCTTCAGCTAGACTGTAAAACTTCCTTCATCTCATATATACAGCAGGAAAGTAGGATGTCATGAAAGAGGTACTTGTACTGGAACTAAGATAAAAGTTTAACCTATTTGCTTATTATAAATCCTTGAGTGGGACTTTGGCCTCTTTTTATTCAGAGACTTGAAGTTTTGCCCTTAAAATATCTGCTGTGGGAGCATCCACCATAATAATGACTCAGTTGGCATTTCTTATATATGTGCTCACAAGACCCATACATACATTGTGAGAAAGACAGTAATGATGCAGTCCTGTTGTTCCCAGCTTAATCGCTATTGGGCCTATTGGTAATTTTTGGCACAGGTCTACCTTATACGATACAGAAAGTAACAGCGAGTTTTCCTCAGAAAGTAAATAAGGAGTTAGTTAATGCCGCAAACTAATCTGCAGCTAAGTGCAAATTAACTGAAGATAAAAAACATTACAAATGACATTCAGGAAGACACAGATGATTCCCAAGAGCTAAACATGTAACATATCTGCGAGAAAAATCACAGTTTTCACAAACTGATTCACACAGCTTCAGATAAAACAGAAAGTGCCAAGATGCTGAACAGGGGTTCCTCAAGAGCTTCTCTTTCCAGAAAAGGTAAGACTGTAGCACTGATTAAATGGTCCCAACAGAAGATGCTCATTTCCTGCTATGAAAAGGATGCAAGGGCAAGAAACATAGATAACCACAGATAACCAGAAAACCCTGTTGCATGATTCACTGCCTCTATAAAAACAAAACTCCCAAATCTAAAACCAGTATCTGCTGGGGGAAAAAAAAAAATAAAAATCACTATTTCTCAAAGAAAGGACAAAATCAATAGGGAGAGATTATGACATGTCGTTGCTTGTTTTAGTCAACTCGGTCACTTTTAATTTAAATACAAAGTTGAACTCATGAAAGTTTAAATTCTTTTTTTTTTTAAATTTGAAAGTGTCACATCAGATCATCAGCTCCCACTTTTGAACTATGAAAAGCAGACAGGGAAGATACAACAAAGCAAATTTAGAAGGGTTGTTCATTCTTGCTCTCTCTTTCAAGTGTACACATGCTACCGATAAACAATGTCAGGCAGGAACAGGAGTAGCCAAGGAAATCTCTATTTCTACTTCCATTTTCTTAGAAAAATATAACTGTTTCTACAATTGCATCAATCCCAATACAGCAACTCTAATTTAAACTTATTTCTTAATAAACTGGTTTTTGCAGTGTCTATATTTTATAGAACAAGCACTAACCACTTAAGATATTTTGTGTACTTTTTCTAAATTCTTTTTGCTAATGTTGTAATTTTAAGGATGATCTATTTAAACCTACCAGAGTAAATTACTTTAATCCTGTGAACTCACAAAAAAAAAAAAAAAAATCAGAGAACGGATCTAACACTAAGATTTTTTTAAAGTTTTACAATGATAAGCTCTTGATTAAAGCTGATTAAGATGGCAAATGCTAGTATTTTATTTTATGCATAGTGCATATGTGTTCCCAGTAGTATTTTCTTTCACTAATATTCAGTCACTTTATAAGAACCCCTTTTTTTGTGACTGATTTTGGCTATCTGCCATACGCAGCACAGATTTGAACATGCAGGGAAAGATTCTCAGCTGGTCTGAATTCTCAAAAATGCTCCCTGCAATTCAGTTTGGAAAGCTCAATATTTTGATGTTGCCAGAATACAGGCTTGACATTTTTAATATAGGAAAATAATACTAATTTGTTAATAGCTAAAAACCAAACAACAGATAAGCAATTAGTACACAAAGGCAAAAGGGAAGAAAGACATGGCAACAAATAAATTCACACTGCTTCATCACTTTTTTCAGAAATCTCTTGTGGTCTGGCCCGTTTAGCACCTGCTAAGCCTAAACCGTACACGCTCCTCTTAAAAAATTGTCAACAACTGAAGTACAGATTCATTTCCAAATCTGATCTCTTCCTGGTATAAGTACTGTTTGGAAAAGAGAGGTCATCCTTCTGGCCCTGCTCTGTCTAATTCACATACACAAAAAATGGTATGGGTTGGTCTCAAGCAGAGGCCAAAAGAATTAAAACAAGCCCCTGTGAACTTGACTTGCATGTAACTGCTGCCATCTTAATAAGGTGAGAGCAGCTTTTAAATCCCAGGCAGATTCAGAAGCTGCAGCCCAGTCCCTGCCATATGGAGACAGCCTGGAATCTGTCAAGTTCACTTAGTGAATTTTATCTTTGGGGAGTCAGTCAGGCAAGCTAGATCAGAATAAACAGGATGCTGTTGAGATCTGGAGGCTAATGCTGGTACAGGCTGGACTACTGAACCAAAAAAATCAGTTTTAAATAAACATGTGCTTGACTAGAAAAATTAACAATAATTAAAGCTGTATAGGCACAAAAACAACTACGTGTGATTTTTACTGGGCTCTGAAAGACGCTGTTCTCTCTCTGACTTCAGGAATTAGCCACGCTTTCCATTTCTTTCCATTATTCCTGTATAGTAAGATATAACAACATTTAATGCTTTATATCAGCTTTAAATATTGATAATTTAAAATACCTTATTTAAATGATGTGCATAGTTATACAACCTATTTCATAGTTGTTCAGGAAACATAGCAGTAAGAGTAAGTAATGTCATGTTCATATGATCTACATGCAAGTCCAGGCTGCTTCTTCATGCTTCAACAGAAGGAGACAAAAATCTGGGGTCTCCAAACCTACCAAATTCTGTTCTGATGGATGCGGATAAGATCGACTTTGTTGTGCTCTGGGTAAAAACCAGAATGTTAAATGTAATCTTCTGCACATGCTTTTACTGATATTCAGCATAAAAATAAGCCTTATCCATTTTTATTAGTTGGTCTGAGCCAGAACCAATTCTTTTGATGTCACCTAGCTTATAAAATGCAGCACTATAAGCAAGGGAGGTTTTAAAATGCTTCATAGACTTTATCCATTATATTAATGGGTTTCAAATTGCAATCTGTGGAGCACTTTCTGGTGCTGATCCACAGGCAGCTGGCCAGTCACCTGGAGCTGGCTCCTCTCCTTGTTTCCCTCTGCTTATGCACTATAAAGTCAGAGCTGAAAACGGGCAAACAAAAAAAGACATAATGCCATTTTTAATGCCATTTTTCTAGATAAACAGTTACAGTGCTTGCCACATGAGCATCCTGAGAGGAAAGGACTATACAATTATGAAAGGCAAAAGAACTTGCTGGCACCATATGCAGTTGACCATACCAGGCAGGAGAGGGTAAAGGTGGAGCACAAGAGAAATAACTGTTTCTACTACAGGATTAATTCAATTAAACTTTAAGTTGAATGAGTAAAATAGCTCATTTTTCAGCGTTCCCCTATTTTCAGGCAACAAGCCAAATTTTACCTCATGCCCCAACGAGACAAACTTGCACTGCATTGCTATTTTCCAGAGGTAATTCCAGTTTAAATGACTTATTTTAAGAATGTCCTGATAAATACTCTTTAGAAATGATACCTTGCACTGGAAAGGCTATTTCTGTGAATACTTTAAGTGACACCTACAGATTCATCCAGGGAATTCAAGTTATCTCTATATATAAAGTAAGCAAAGAAAACTACACTGACCTGGGTCACCAGGTTAGGAAAGGATTCTGGGAACCTAATCAGCAAATCATAATAAACAAGATATCTATATTTACCTACTAATGAAAAAAAAATTTGTTTCTATACTGCTAGCTTTTCATTTAAATTGTTTCTTATTTTCAGATATGTATTTTCTATGTATTTTAGCAGGTTTTCCCCAGCTGAATCACTTTATCTTGACTGAGAAATATAGCCACCATAGCAGATTTTGGAGGTTGTGGAGTTACTACAGTAAGTCAACATTAATAGTACACTATTGCTTAATAGTAAACAGATTTAACAGCTGAAATCATTTAAGCTATCAGTAATAGCTATTATTAGATCACAGAAAAATATTTGTGAGTGCATGCACAAACAAATTATAAATAGCACACAGCAGGAGACAGGTTCATTCAAACCAGCACTGGATCGTGTAATTTACTGGTTTCAGTTCCGCTAAAGGAAGGCTGTGGTATGGTCAGATCTGTGCTCCACTGAAATCTTCCACTCGTGAGGACCAGGTCAGCCTCTCCAGCCAAGAAAAGGCTGACTGATAAAGCCACCAGGGAGGCAAGGCTACTGATAAGAAATACTTGTCCTCATTCTTTGGTTTTGAGATCCACCATTGCTCCATCAATAATAATGTGGACAGCTTAGTTTAAACTTAGATTTAGGAAACATCTGCAAGTGCCCCTAGTTTGTCCTTTACAGTACAAAGTGGCACCACAGCAGCCCAAATAAAGCCTAAGACCTAAATATTTACTATGCCCAAAACATGATGATTAAAAACCCTTCTGTTTTTCAGTGAAGCAATTTCCTGTTTAGACTTACAGTATCTCTTAGCCCAGAAGTCTTTTTTTTTTTTTTTCCAGAAAGATGCAATCTCTCACGGTAAATTACATGTGCCTAGTTCAGACATCGGCAACAAAAGACTTTTATCTTACAAAAACTTTCATCCAAATATCTTTAGATCATAACATTTATGTAATAGACCACTTATTTTGTTTCCAATAATAACCTTTAAATCATTTTAAAATATATTCTAAAATGTTTTCACCTATTCATGTGAAAAAACATCTTCAGATCGTAACTTTTTTAAAAAATCAAAATACAGCTTTGCAAAATTTTACAATTTTTTTTCTGAAAGATTCTTCATAGACAATGAGGTACACTGGTAATCAAGCACTACAAAAGTGTAAACCTTTGGCTAGTTACAAGCAACAGCTTTAAAAAAGTTTCTTTTTTAAAAAAAATAAAATCCTTCTTATGCTTTTAGCTCTCACTTCACAGTATCCTACAGAAACTTCTAGGAGCATTAGTAGTATCTCATCCTAACATCAATATGTAGTAACAATTCCCAAATAAAAAGTCTTTTGTCTAGAAGGTCTTTTTCTCACATGGGGAGGGAGACGACGGGACGGACCATAAGCAGATGTTGTAGCATCTCCCATGGTCATCTCATGACAAGCTTTATGAAACGTCAAAAACCCACGACCAGGCATAAAAGCAAAAGAAGTACTAAGACAGATACACATTAAACAGAACAATTTTTCTACAGATGTATCATACATGATCTACTGCTGACCAAACACAGATCTTCTCCCATGTGTTTGTTCAGCTACAGTGAAATATATTTGCTGACCTGTTTGCTCAACTGCTGTGAAATACATCTGACATTCAAGCAGGTCCAGTGGGCACACAGAATTAGTTAATCACCATTCATGATCAAGAGTTTGATGACATTCTTCATTCATAAATATTAAATAAGAACTTTTCTGCATAGAAAAAGCTAGGACCTTCACCCTTATTCCCATTCTGCCACATTTGTGGTGTCATTCCTTACTGTCTCCATGCTTCACAGTATCCCCTATAAATAAGTAAGTATGTTTGGACTTCTTGTCATGTGTATCTGATTTTAATGTATCTGATTTTGGGTCCTCAAGATATTATTCAGTAATGTATTATTCTCAAACTCAATATTAAATAAATAAAATTATAAAGTGCTTGATTTTCAATAGGACAAGGTCACTGCCTTGAACTGTATTTCTACTCTGTCATTAAACATTTTATTGCTAGTCCTAGGCACATCTTTATTCACAAGCCAAATACATTAAAGAGTAACTCTTCTCTTTTATACGTTGTTTGGTTACTGAGCAAAAATGGGTGAACTAGTATGTAGGACTAAGCAACTGAAGACTGATGAAGGTAAACTATGAATTCCATTCAATTAAAAAAAAAAAAAAACAAACCCCAAACCCAGTTTAAAACAGACTGTAAGGCCACTGGCCTAACTTGCAGTGATTCCGTTATATCTTAATCTTTACCCTCATTCCTTCTATGCAGCCTTCACGTTTCCCTTTCCCTTTCATTTTTTACTTCAGCAACTATAAAGCCTACATCTACATAATTTATTGGTGGTTCTCAGTCTGCAGAATCCATGGGTTTGTTCTGTGAAGTACACGGACATCAAAAGCAGTATGAAAATTAGAGTAACAATCTGGATTGTGACAATGACAGCAGTGAAGCAAACAGTCAGTCTAGGGCTATCTTGGTCCTTGCAAGAACAAATCCTGCAAAAGGGTTAGTGGGTCAGATAATAAGTAGTTGTTTTCTAATACACTGCTTCTTTCTCTAAAGTGCCATTAGCTATTGTGGCATTCTGTTGGAATGAGAATGTGAAGAGGGAATGCATAATCTCTGGATAACACATTACCCTTCCAGTACGAATCACTGCTGCAAGAAGATTTGCTGCAGTGTGGATCTACTAGAAATCTGTAATCCTACAGAGATTAGAGGTAAAACAACAACTGCAAACATATTAGTAGCGACAACACGCTGCTAGCACTATCTCCAGGCTAAAGAAGGAAAGATACTTCCTCTCAGTTAACTGAGCTGTGTTGCTGAGAAGGAATGGGAAAGGTATTGGCCTATAGACTGCTGACTGGTTAAACGACTGTTCCAGAATAGCCTATTGGCACTAATATACTAAGAATTCATGCTGTTCCATCTACAAGCACAATTTTTCCAGAAAGATTCTGTAGGAGATCAGCACAATGTAAGTCAAAATGTAGTATTTAAAAATTAGTTCTCTTTCTGGATTAAAATAGAATGTAAATGGCTACAAGACACTAATAGATGCTACAATGATTGTAAATTGATATAGATTATGTGAGACCTGACGTTTAATTTTTCTATAAAGGTACAGAAAAATAAAACATAATTATCTCCTTTTTAGAAGACTTGCAAGCAAGTCTTCTGGCATGCTGTCAACCATTTTAATCAAGCTTGGTTTAGAATTAAGGTAGGTCACGTAGGATCTTATTTCAATTCATTTGCAAAATGTGTATTCTTTCACGTACCTATGACAGTAAAAAGCAGGGTAGAGGAGATGGGATATTTTCATTCTTTTTATTGTTCAACAGTATATTCAAAGGATCTGTCAAGTATTTTTGCTGGATGTGCTTAATCCTAGAGCTTTCAGACACAGCTTGTTACCTTCTTTCCACTTCAACACAGTTTTGTGATGTATTTATGAGGCTGAGACTAAACTAGGTCTGCTTGGAAAAGGTAAAACCTAAAAAAAAAGATATTTTAACCCAGTTAGGCTGAATTCTTGTTAACTAGTTCAAAGGTTTATGCTTTTGTAATAACCTGGGCTTGCAAAGACAAGAGCTATATACAACATGGTAGAGAAAGTAGCATATGAAGTTTTCATTGCAAATATTGCCAAATTTTATAAAGGGTAACATTCTCATAGATTAGATCATAAATAAAATGTATGTGTTACTATTAAGACACTCACCGCAAGAAATAGTGGTTAAATGAAACAGAAGAGCAATATACCAGGGCCACTGGTTCGAATGCAACTCAGATCATTGTTGACACACGGTATAGAGAAATGACTTAATTATCTGAATCTGGTTTTGTTCAGGAGATGGCTATTTTTCATACCAGAAAATCAACACTGATGTTGGCAGCTGCTGTTAGTCTCAGAAATCAAGCTGAGAAATTAACTGAAATGGAGAAGTCCCACCATTCGCACAGAGGGAGGGATGTATCTCCATCAATGAACCATTCAACTTGTTGGGCATTTTTGCATCCTGGAAGGCATATTTGAGAGTGGTCATATTAGAATTAAGGGTGGAGCTGAAGACTTCAAATTAATATAAAGGTGGTGACTTGGAGATGCATCAGCCACCAGAGAAACAAAGATTTATTGGAAAGTGAGCCAACATACCTTTGGGAAGGGACTTTGTGAAGAAAATGGAATGGAATGAAATGGAGGTAAAAATAAAGGGCCCAGAATTGAAGCTTTCAACTGTATGAAGCACTTCAGACTTAACAGCCTAGCATTTACCTAAACAATCAGAATTAAGTCCCTAACCACTTCCAAAGAGAAACTCCAAAAAACAAATTGGCATGACACAATGTTACCTGTCTACCTTTACATGCAATGTGAAGTACTACACCTGCGAGAACTGTAAACTCTTACACCTAGGGAAGACATCAGTTAAGAACATGTCTAAAGTTAATAATCCTTCAATGTAAAGGAATGGTGTGCATACAACAAGCAGGAAAAATGAAAGATTCTCAACAAGTGAAATACCCCAATAGAATCTATCATGCAAAGATTGAGGTTTGTAGGTGGTAACAGCACTATTGCATTTTTGTGCTTTAACTTAACAGAATTTGCAAGTTAAAAGGAAAGAATTCTTTTGTGTGTTCAACTCCTGCAAATCTATATTGCATACAAGGGCACAAATAGAAGAATATTCACAAGACTAAGTAAAAACAGCATTACTTCGAAAATTTTGCTTCATGATGTTTGCCTTATTTTTCAAATAATTAAATTAATTGTAATTTTAAAGTTTGGAAGTAGAAAAACTTAGATTTCTGAGCCCTCACTTTTAAAAGCTTAAAATCCTTTCCTTCCCCACAACTTAAAAACCTGTACACAACAGCAAAAAGCAAACCTGCTTCTCCATTAGATCGCACTGCCATCATATACCACCAGATACATGTATTCTGAATATAACACTGAGGCAAATACCTGCACCAAATGCCCTATATCTTACTAATTTTACAAAAGAACACTGTTGTGTCACTCCTTTAGTATTTCATTGAAATAATTCCATATTATTTAAAGTGGTTCCTGCTGGCTTTAGTAATATAAAAGATGCCTTTCTATCCCTATAGATGTCTGCAAAAGTTTTCAAGTAGAGCTCATTTACAAGAAGAATGCAAGTACAGCATTTCTGTTTTAGATTCCCACTCTGTAGATTTGTTTTGCGTGTTTCTTTTTCCAGGTTGCTGAATGCCCATCAAGTGGATGTTGTCATTTATAGGAAGAGCACGAGAAAATCTCTTCAATGACAACTGAAGTATGCTACATTTACACCTTTTTACAGCAAAACAAAACCAACCCACTTTTTACTCAACTTTCACTAGACCTGAAATTATCAAATTGTTTAGCAGTCAGCTAACACAATGACGCAACTTCTGTCAGAAGCGTTTGCGTGCATTCACCTTCCCTGCAGCACACAGGCCACAGGCAGCTGACAGCGCTGACTCTTACGTTCACAGGTTTCGTGCCGGAGAGACTTAAGAGCCTGCTGCTCCCAGCAGTCTGACCCACTCCTCTGCTTGAAGAGTAACTACTTGCAAAGCAGATTTGGAAAAATCGGTGGTGCGCCCACTACTCAACCAAAGTGAAAATGATGGCAGCTTAAATTAATACTCCAAGGGTGTAAACCACACTGTTAAACAGTGTGTATACTGCCTATTCTATGAACGTTGTTGGGGGGGAACCAGTAATTTTTGGCAGACAGGTAGGGCACGAAGTCAGAAGCAGAAATGCCTTAAATCATCTCTACATGGGTTGCCAGAGCTGATCACTCAGACCTTGAGTATATGGGAATTTTGCTAAGAATCCTTAATTTTTTTTAAATAAATTATATTAGACCCATTTCAAAGATGCAGAAACGAAGGATGGAGATGTTTCACAATTTGTCCAAGGCCACACAGCTCTTCAGGGGCACACATGAAAGCAGGATCCAGTAATATTCATTTATAGACATTTAACCATACAATAGAAGTAACATTTGCACTCCAGAAAGTTCAATCCCATAAGTATTCTCAGTTTTAGAGTAAAGAGTAGGATTTCAGGAGTTATTAAAAATATTTTGAAACAGGTTAACTTCTGGAATGCTATTTTCAGCTTCCCAAGGTTTTTATCTGCTTAGGACTTGCTTTAGCAGTTCTGGAACCCTAATAGGATTTGTTAGTATACTAGCAATTCTCATCCAAATGATCACTTTGTCTAATGGTGTATGCTACACACAAAACAGAAATAACCTTCAGACCACTTTTATTTGGTTTCTGCTGTAGAACAACCTGAAAATAACATATTATTTGAGTATCTGTATATTCTTTCCTTTGCTTTGCTTCAAAAAAGGGCTGGCCCTGGTCATATAGGCATGGAAAAAGTGAAGGACTCCAGAATTTTCAGAGTGTTGTAGGCACTGATCCACCTGCCTAGATCACACTGCCTAGAGCACATCCCTGTTTCTTCTCCTTGAAGAAACAGAGATTATATTGGTTACCTACATCTCTATCATGTATGTTGTCAGGATTAGAGCTTCTAAAGTGCTTTGAAGATTAAAATTCTGCTAATTTAATTTTTCTTTCTATTTTCACATATACTCCAAACACGCTGTTCTCTCCCTCCGCAGAAGAAATTTTATCTTACACATGAACAGGTTAAGATCTTTCTCCAGTGAAAGCTCGGTAATGCACACCAGTTTATTCACATCAGACTCTGTTCAGTACTCCTTTCTATTTTAGTTTCATATGTCCAGTATGTCAACTTAATTAGTTATGGGGAATATAATAAAATAGAACATCTGACGTAGATCTCCAAACATTCTCCAACTATACTCCTCAAAATCATATTTCGGACTGCCTGAACAAACATGATCATCTGTATGAATTTTTGTGTTTTTATAATTCAAAACAGCAAAAGCAAAAGTCACAGGAATGGATATTTTAAAATCCACCTTCTCTTTCCTACCTCAGAGCCATAAGCTACACCCAGCAGTTGAGAGTTGAAAGAGCAAAAAAAGATGCCCTCAACCTCTATGAGTTTACGAAAGTACATTCCCTTTAATATCTTTATGCTCCATGTCAAACATATCCCTTTAAAAGAATTTCATACCATGCATTGCATTCAAAATTGCAAATATAAAGTATCTGATAACATTTAATGGCCTCTAGGTATAATCAGCATAAAACCAGCATAAAAGAGACTCAATATGAATATGAAATATTTAAACCAAATGTGATGGAACCTCATGGGGAATCCTGCCACACATGCTGTCCTTTCTTCTAGGAGGTCCTTCAGCTGTCTACTTTCACTGTCCTTGTAGGGGGTACAGCAAAATGACATGGAAAAGAAAAGAAACCTAAGCATCGGCATGCTACAGCAGTGTTTAACCACTGTTGCAATGAAGCAAGCTTTGATCACTTCCTAGGAAAAAGCAATGACCTGTCCTTTAAGGAGAGCATTTTCTCTTTTGATCTGTATGTTGCACTCATTTAAACTGAATTCCAAGTGTTAGTGTCTTATTTAATACTTAGTTATAAAAATATCACATAAACAGATAAAAATTCATGACACTCACAAATCTCCACTCCATTTATTTTATATTAGCAGCTGTATTCAGTTGGTAACTTTGAAAGATGTCAGAAGTAGGTTCTAATGTACTACAAAATTTGCAGTACTAAGTAGCAAGTACTGTATATATCAGCTAAATATAACTGCACTATTTATCTATTATTTATACCCTAAATACCATATCTGCCAAGGCAAAAGCAGAAGTGCCCAATCGTCATTTCTGCATTTGTCTCAGGATAATATTAACTATCCATGTAAATGATATACAAGTATGATATACAGAAACCTGCAAAGCTAAATTTGAGTACGTAAAAGCAGAGATTGTATCAGAGTCATCGACAAAACATCTTTTGTAGGTTATAGAAGATAATGACATTCCCAATTGATTAATATATGTCCATTAAGAACTGGACTAAAATCTGCCCATTTACTGCAATTCATTTAATTCCCAGTTGACAAGAACAATTTTAGGTTTTGCAGACCAGGGATAAATTCCAGAAAAGATAAATTAACTCTTCCTCCTGAGAGTGCAACACAAGACACATCCCCCTGGACAAGATTTGGGACAATTTAAAATAACGATCACTGATATCAAAGTTACATAATCCTAAAAATAAATTCATTCCTAAAAATCAAAATTCCTTTAATATTTCATGACCTACAGCTATTACAAATAAGGTAACAGACACCTGGACTTAAGATAAGGATTCATATTTTCCTGAAATTCACCTTTTTTAGATCCCTGAGGATTATTCTACCTAACATTGAGAAGATTCAGATTCCAAATTCAGACACTAAATTGAAAAGATTTCTGAATTTTTCCATTGCTTGGGTGCAAGATTGTACTCTGCATCCATCCCTAGCCTAAAATACCCAAGCTGATCTCTACAGAAGACATTATGCTTTTCTTCTTCTTAGGCATGGATCCAGTACTGTTACATTTAGATCTAGATGTTAGATACAAGTTAAGAAGTGATGGGAAGCTGCACAATAAATTTATCCCGATTATTTTAACAACAGAGGAAAATGCCATTATAGTTAAACCTATATTACTTGTTCCTCATTTTTGCTAGGCTGAACTCACAATCTTTAGTCTGCGTTTACCCAAGATAGAATAATTCCCATATGACACTCAACAAACTGGAACTAGCTTTCTCCTACACCAACTCCGTTTCATCTTAAGGTTGCCACCTGGAAATGAAATCTTGGAATCATTGCATATTAATTTGTATAATTTCCAAGCTCTTCCTCACCCTAGTTCTATAGAAGGCATCTCACCTAGTAAGAATTATTCTTTTTCCCACTCAGCCACCTTTAAATTTTCTATGATGATCCAGTGATTTATTTCAATATGTAAAAGGTTAGTCTTTTAAATTTGTATCAGGACTACTGAAATAAGTTCCTCTCTAAATTCACTTGGATTTGCCTTTTGTTCTCAGTAGTAATTGCCTGTTGTTTCATCTCTTATATCTGATATTCTAACATTTCTAGACAAGATTTTTATGCATCTTTAGTATCAGACAGTTTAAAACTTTTCTGTAACGTCAGTTACATTCTCCATGTAGTAGCACTGACCTGCTGAAATCATTTATTGCACAGCTGTTCTTTGCTATCATTTTGAGGCCTGAATAAAGACAAGACAGAAACTTCCCCACTCTTGTATTTGATAGGTACCAGTAGGAAATGAAATGGCCGTTGCTTGGACTAACAAAGTTCAAACTCCAGCAATGTTTTATGAACTCTCTGAACACTGAAAAAGGAGCAAAACAAAAGGGCTTACCTACCACAATTTAATAAAGAGTTGATAGCATTAAAATGTAGCCATTTCCACATCTCAGGATATACTTTCAGTATTAGCATGCATTAAATAACAAAAAACCCCCAAAGTTTCATTTTGCAGTTTTGAATCTGTTCCCAGTGTGTGTGAATTTCTGAACAAAACTTTCACCTCTTCATAACTGTCTTAACCATACCATGACCAAAAGAGCAAGGTATTGCTAACTGAAAGCACTATGTAAAATCTTCACAAACCTGATCGTCTTGTCTGTGTCAAAGCAAAGGCTACAAGATGAAACAAAAGGAATGAAGATGAAAGGTTCAATTCAAAACCAAATTGTTCTAAGATTTTGAGATGGCTAGAAAGACTCTAAAATCAGATAAATACAGTTCAAATGTAATTAATGGCTTTAGACCCTGTGATCCTTCTGATCTATGGACTCACGTCTGATTTTGAAAAGGAGCTGTAAGTATGGTAGTTAATTTCAGAAGATATATATACACCTTGCTGGGTACCCGTACATTGGATGACTTTCCTTTTGGAAAACCGTAGATTTCACTGTTAGCAAATTCATAACACTTCATAATTTTGTAGCACAACTTTAGGACTGATAGTACTTCAGTATTAGAGGGAAGCAAATTTCACCATAAGTAATGAAGGAAAAAAACCCTACTCTTCTCCCCCCAGTCATCCTCAGTATTACAGCATGGAGAATATCAGCATTTTGCTACATCAAAAAGGATAAAATACTTGAGGCACTTAGCCTGTTGGCAAATTATGCTTGGGGATTTCTAGATGAATGACTTGTATCTATGTTTACAGCCTTTCAGCAGAGTGCTTACTGTTTACTCTGGAATTAATCCAGGTCCATAAAACTAGTGATACATCAATATAACAGATGTGCTTAAGTGACTATGCATTATAAGGTGATTTGCTTTAGTTATAAAAACTCAGTAACTGGTTTTAAGTTGACTTTGACAATCACAGTCTGTAACCCATCAGCACCTGCTGTATTAATTACTGGTAGCAGATTGGTAATCTCTAGTTCTAAGGACTTTATAATTTCACTATTTGACTTTCAAAAGTACCTAGACTGATAAAAGTATTAGAGTTGGACCATAATGTCCTAGTTCTTGGCATAAGTCTACTAATTTATCCCTATAATATCACTATGTTGAAAGCAGTTGAACTTGTGTTCATCTCACATGTACAAAATGCTGGAATGTAAATGTAATAAGGTTCTTTATCTTCAGGACACATAAACGAGGTGAAAACGATGGACCCCAAGGCAATGCTAGTGCTTGCTCTCTAACGGATCTACTCAGCAAATAAAATGCAAGCTTTGTTTAACAAATGGTAACATATTTGGCTTTTGAGGCTTTGTTAAGAGGTCATTTTCATTATTATCTACTTTTCTAATCAATTTGTGACTTCCTGGCTACTTGCAACTTAACTATGAATACTTGAGTTGAAAGTTTTTGAAATGTATGTCAGAGTTTTTTCTTCTCCTGCATCTGACTCTGTCAGAACTCTTTCAGAGAAGGTGGTATGAACTGCCACGTGTTAAATACAAAAAAATTTCTATTTTAAAATGCTTTTTCTTCTTCTTCTTCTTTGATGCTCTCTATTGTGAAACTTTTATAATGTTGATCATAGAGAACTTCTTTCTTCAAAGCTAATAATATTATTGAATTGATAGTGGAAGCTAGAACTTTAGGCTTGAGACTGAAATCTCCTAAAGAGTGCACTGAAAATTTTTTGCTCTCCAGTTTGAAAGGTCTGTCTGTATGATCTTCTGTCATAGCCAGCAAAGACCCTGACTGCATTTTTCATCACAAGTAAGTTTACAGGCTTGGCATGGAAACAGGTCTCCACATACAGTTCTGTAACATTACACACAAGTTGTCTTAGTCTATATTCATTTTCAAAAATGTACAGCTAGAAACACTGCGGGTTTCATTATGTGGCATAACAAGGTGGACATAACATTATGTGGCTTCCATAACATGGAAGCAAGTCTCCCATAAAACATACAGTATGGTTTGAGGTTTCACAAACTGTTAGGCTGTTTTAACTAAAGGTAGGGCCAGAAGCGAAATTTTAAGTGTGATAAAACCTGAGGATACCTAAGCCCTTAATGTAAATATATGCATTTTGAAGTGATACATATTTGTATTAAATTGTTAAACTACATTGTTACTCTAAGTATAATACTCCTGAAATGCCTTTACAAAGCCAGCTGGAAACCTTGACATTTCATCCATATTGTTATTTATATACATATTTATTGCTGCCACCTGCTTGTAACTTGGCTTATATCATGAAGCAGTACATTTCCCTTGTTTCATTATACTTTGACATTTCACTATAACTACATAGCTGCCCATTTCTCAGTTTCCAATTGCTCTGCAGCCGCTCTTGAATTATATTGGCTTAGTAATAGAATAAAGATCTTTCTCCGTGGTAGTACTAGCCTCTTTTTTTCATACCCAGATGGTACAAATCGCTGCTGGCACATGTAACAATTATAGCACAGCTTCTGCTGCTTAAATGAACCCCCATAAACCCCACAGAGTTAGATTAGATTAGGGAATTGGGAGGTGAGGAGGAGGTCTGGCCAGTGGTCTCAGCTGAAACAGATAAGTGTGTGGTACAGCCTGTGTATGGCTCTGATGGAGTATATAGCGTGCTTACAGGATACTGTGCAGTGAGCCTGTTCTAAGGGAGAAAGGAAAATTAGCTAGTAAAGTTAATAAACCTAATTTCATAATCACTATCACAACACCCATTTTTACTATTATTCAAATAACTGGGTTATTTGAATACCTCGTGATGGCTCCTAAAACTCACACTTTCCAAGGAATAATGCTGGAAACAGCAGTCACCAAGAGAAACTCAGATCCGTTTACTCAAATTTACCTATGTTCTTGCTTCACTCAGACTATCAAGTGAATCAACCAGTTCTTTGATATTTCTGAAGGAGGCTGATGACCACAATCCATACCCTCAGACATTTAAAAATACATAAAAATGTCCAGCTCCTCTGTGCATTTCTCTGAGCAGAAATGCCAGCAACTGAGCGTAGCGTAATGGGATTAACTGAAGAGGTCCTGTGAGAACACTGAACTAAACTGGTTTGGAGAAGGAGAAAAACTCACTCTGGGCCAACCTACTTGATAGACAAACAATGTTTCTAAGTTGTCAGTCCAAAAGTTTGTCATGAGCCATTTTAAACGTACAAAAGGAAAACTACAGCATGAATATCTTTACACGTGAAACAAATCTTTTATGACTTCACCAAAGTTATACTGCTTTAAATTTAATACAAGTTAGAACACAAACGCATGCATACATATATTTATTTAACTAACTAATTTTTAAGAAAATCCTCTAAGCATTCAGCATTTAAAAGATACTAAAACTGAGGGACAAAATATATGAAAGAAGGATAATAAATGTATTAAAATTATTGCAAAACTATGTATATTGTTTTGCAATAATTGTATGCCTATATGTATAGGTCATACAAAATATGTTTTGCAATAATCGTATACCTGTATGTATAGGTCATACAAAATGATTTCATGTGTTTCTAAGAAAGCACCTGCTCTACCTTTTCCTCAACTCTGTCCTGATCAGGAGATCAGAGGAAATCTTGTTGTGCCCCTGGAAGGCTAACAGGTACAGACTTACTGCAGCAAGGGAGAAAAGGAAGGAATTTACTGTCATTTCTCCAGTCCCCAACTTAACATGAAAATGGTTAGTTTTTCCTGCTGATTGAAAAGAAAGTTCATCAAAAAGCCAAAACTAAATCTACTTAGTTGATTAAAATCATTAAATCATTGCCTTAAAATCATTGCCTTATTTGCACCTCTAAATCAAATACAATATGGTAACTTACAGAAACCTGTATTTTTTACTGTTAAAATTAATTTAAGAATGGACTGAAATGACTAGAACTGCATGCAAAGCACTAATTTCTCCTGCTGTCTTGATGACAACCACATCTCGGGACAGAATGGGAAAAGACGAAGACTATTCACTTCTCACGAGGCACAAATGGAAAAACAAAACACAGAAAACTCAAGCAACTGGAGAAAACAATCTTCAGGTTGTAAACCTCGTTCCTATCTTAGCTGGGAATAAGCAAACCCATCCCCCTTCATTCAGTCTCAAAATAAAGGCCAGGTTCCAAAAAACAGCTTAGTTCCTAGTTTCTGTTTAGGCCCTGGAAAAGTAAACTTTTTTTAAACGTACTAGGAGCCTTGACAATCATCAACTCTTCTGACAATCTGGCTGTTTATTTTGGTATCTAAATTTGGCTTTATGAAAACTGTTAAGGAAGATAAGAGGATTTCTTTTTGATAATGAAAATAATAGGGTACACTCCATCTCACTAGTGACAAAAGCTTCAACAAAAGTTTCATATACATTCTTCCTGATGAAACTGCAGATTCTGGAATGAAAACCTGATACACATATGCCCAAAAGTGAACCCCGCAGGTCTCAGGAAAAACACAAATATTTAGGAACCATCTACGCTAAGAGAGTAGAAACTTGTCTGTCACACATGCAAATGCACGCGCTACTGAAAGCAATGGGAGTCCATCACACTCTGAATACAAATCTACATGTATGAAATTAAGCAGCGATGCAACTAGAATGAACAGACAATCAAAGTTACTTCCCTTCTTTAATCAACCCCTCCAAAAGTAGGTCTAATGCAAATGAAGAATTTTTTTCCTTGACGGATGGTTCCAATCTACGTCCTTCAGAGCAGCTGACATTACGCTCCCCTACAGAAGGTACTGAACGCTTCCCCTGTGCTGGTGTTCTCTACTGTTTGGACTGACTAATCGCAGTACTTGAAAACACTGAGAAAATTACATTAATCAAAATAGCAACAGAAGCTTATTATTTTCATCTTCTTCAGAAATGACGTGACCAGCGGAAAACTTAACTTAGGGGGGTTTTTTTAGTCTAAAAGAATTTACTTTTGTGTCTGAAGAGAGTGTTAAATACATCTGTGATGAAACCTACCTCTCCCCACCATTTTGTTTTTGAACTAGAGAAAATGTAAAAGAACTTTATTCCCACAAGGCTTTTGAAACATTGATTTGGAGACAGAGCTGAAAATTCTAAGTTTTAAAATGAGAGACTTTCCCTTCAGTCAAAGCAGGTATAGTATTTTTCTGAATGAATAAAACAGTGTTTTCCCCAAATCTCCTAAATTCAGTTCCTGTTTATAGTACCACAAATACATGGCAAATTCAGCAGAGATTGTTTAATTTCTAGCTGTAAGAAAAGCAAATGCAGATGCAGCAGGAGGCAAGGAGCAAAGAGCTGTGATAAAATAAGTTGAAGACTTGCAAAGTATTCAAGATATCTGAGGAAGAACAGTTAAGCAAAATGATGCGACCTATTATAATACCTGGAAATATTATTTTTGGAAGTCTGCTACTTGATGTAGCCTCTAAAATGTGATGGTGATAGCAGAAGGTATACACCATTTACTACAAACCTAGAGAGTAGACCAAAATGAAATATTGCTACCTGAAACGATGCTCACTAGAATCTTGATAAGAAAAATTGTTTGTGGAGTGCTCTGGTATTCCACAAAGAAAACACAACACAGTGCTAACACTGGAAAGAAATAGTTTTAAATTTTGATTCAGATGCTCATCATCTCATTTGATTCATGGCCCTGTCATTTCAACTTGATGCCATATCAAATGTCTTTTAAGGAGTTCACTTTTATGAATCTCTTCATTTATTAAAGCTTGTTTTAGTTATGCATAGTCTTTGCAAATATTTTGACTCATTTTCTTTCCTGTAATACTACACAGTTTGATGTTGTCAAGTTCTGCTGTCCTCCCCACTACTTCTGACGAGCCATTGTAGCCATTTTCTGTACAGCTTTTGCTCATGTGAACATACTATTTCCTCATTCTATTTACCTTATAAAGATCAAATATTAGAAAAAGAAATAAGTGAGAGTTAGATTAGGAGGGAGAAGCGACAAAAATAATATATGCATGGGAGAAATAAGAAGTAGCAGCAGGAAAAAAAGAAAGGATGAAATTAAAACACAGCATAGGAAAAATGTTTTAAGAAATAAAGACCTGACAGAACAGAAACACGGCATACTAAGTCTTGGTCTCACTTATTGTGACGTTGCATTTCAAGTAATTAAACACCATGGAGACATTAATATACATGAACATGATAATCTTTGAAGTCATTGATGAATGTGTTTCTGCTACTTACACTTATTAAAAAAATGAGAAATTTGTAATGCAACTCTTAATCAGTTGCTAAACTTTAAGGAGCAACATAAGTTTAAAAGAATAATATCTCAGTTAATGATTTTAATTTTTATTCCCCACAAGTACTTTTTAATTTAGCTTTGTAAAACCCAAGCTGACGTATTTATCTTCCCTCCACCACGGACCTATACTTGTATTTTAAAGAAAATGATACGCAAGACAAGGATCCAAACTACACTTGAGGAACAACTTAAGAAGTTTATTGATCTAAAAAATATCAAATTGCAAAGAAGTTCTGTTTTTCCTACACTTTCCAAATAACACTTATACAGTGGAAACAAAACTTGTAAACTACTGGATTTTAATCTAAGACAAACTTTCACACTGTAGCTTGACTGTCAAAAGCTGATGTGAAATTCGAGAGAAGCAGCTCAGGAAAGCAAGGCCTATTTACATCTGTTACATGATCAACGTGGGTGCAATGCAATGTGGGTGCCATGCAGTGAGGAAAAGTACACTCTTCTATATGCAATAAAGGCTGCTAACATGCATTTTTGTAACCACTTAAGCCACTAGGAAAATCTTGTTGGATAAGTCAAATCTAAGAAATAGTTTGTTGATAGCTCTTCATATTAACAATAGATGTATTATAAAAATCAAAAAGAACCTCTCAAATTGAGAGAATCTCAATAAAAATTCTATTTTACTTCTGGAGCTAACAAACTGCTAACAAATCACAAATAGAAATCCATATAATTAAAAATAAAATTGAGCTACCACTACAAGTCTTAGAACATAAAAGCATCAAATGATGACTGCATTTTTTAATCCATCTTTGCATTAGAACAAATACAAAATGGTCCAGGGTAAGCCTTACTGCCCATATCCAAACACAGTCTGTTTCTGTAAATGACTGTACGTGGTTGCAAACACCACCATTCATTAATCAATTCAACAATGTATGATGATAGTAATTTTTAGAAAGCATCATATATTGGCCATCAAGTCCCTGCTCCTGACAAACCAAATCTTCCCTTGACATATATGCTACCTTATTTATTCAAGTTTGTCAGTACAACAGGCATGTGGCATGTCTTCTATTAGCAATCAGGTCTTACAGTCCCTATTGACAAGACGGACAACAATCCAGTCTCGTAAAAGATTCATGACACAACTTTGCACTCTCTACTGCTTGCTTTCTCATAAAACCAGTGCAAATCCCATCAAAAATTTAGCAGAACCCCTGCCTCATCTGTTTAGGCCTGAAGCTAGTTGCAGGGACAACTCATTAGGGACAAGCTCATTAAAACCAGCCCTGGAGCAAAAGCAGTTTGCGAGTCTCCTCATTTTTATTCACTTTCACCTAGCCATTCGAGTTTCTTGTGTTTCCCAGATACAGAGCTTCTAATGATTTTGTACAATAAGCAAGGCTGCTTCCAAACTTACGCTACACCCAGGGTTCCACAAGTGCAGTTCCTTCTGTACACCAAAGCTAACGTAGTTCTGTTCATTTGTAAGGCTTAGGTGGTTCTATACTGAAAGGTAGTATCAGAAAACCTAGCGGATTCTCTTCTGATTACATTAGCACAAGGTTCCTATGCATAACAACTATCAAACACATGCTAAAATCCAAAGAGAAATCGAGATGTGCAGAATTAAGGCTAGTAGATACACATGTCTGAGAACTCACTCATGTAGGAATGCATTTGGTATTTCATTTGGTATTTTTAGCACCTGAGATATCTAAAATACCCAAGAATTAAAAAAAAAAAAAAAGAAAAAGGAAAAAAGGAGGGGGAAAAAAAAAAAAAAGAAAAAACCAGCAAGGATTTCCTTTCTCCTTAGTATCTGTGTTCTAATAAATATTGATTAAATAAAGTAGGTTTTTGTTGTATGTCGCTTACCTTTTCTGCCATTTGCTAATGTCCCTAAGTGAAACGATCCTTACTTTTGCTATGAGCAACCTTGCTAATACCTTCCAAATTAGATGCCTAAAGTTAGGCACATTAACAAGTAACCCAATTTCAAATGCCTATACTCAGACAACAGAATCTGAAAATCATGGTTATCCACAGTTCTGAAGGTTGGTGATCCAAATATCCTGGGGTGATTGCAAAAGCTTCCTTACTTCTGTCACATAACAAAGAGAACTATAAAGGTCCACAAAGAGTGGATTTCCACCCCTAGACCTGTGATGACAAAAGCTAATGAGTGCTGCACCAGTATCTGTTTGCAAAGTTGTGTATCCTGGCTGTGCCCCCTCCCATTTCTTGGGCACCTGGCAGAGCATGGGGAGCTGAAGGGGGAAAGAATCCTTGACCGATGTAAACACCGCTTAGCGACAGCCAAAACATCAGCGTGTTATCAACATCATTCTCATCCTAAAATCCAAAGCACAGCACTATACCGGCTACTAGAAAGAAAATTAACTCTATCCCAGCCGAAACCAGGACAACAGGGGAGGAGGAAAGCCTCACGGGGATACATTCTCAAAACTCAACTGCTAAAACTGGTCTTAGAAGAGCTTAATTCTAACAAACATTACTGTCACATGCATGGCACAACTATTCAGATATAGATATATGCCCAGAAAATGTATTATATATCTGAGGAGCGTCTTACTGAATTTGGGGTAGCAAAGAACAGTCTGGACAAGAAACATATTCTATTCCTTCTACAGATCATCTGTTGAAAAGCAACCAAATTCTACTTGCCCAGTTAAGCAGTTAAGTCAAGAACGTAAACAACTGTCAGAATGAAGAAGCCACTCATCTCACTCCAATCTCAGAGGACTGTCTTTAAACTTATATTTTTGCAAGCATGTTAATATTCAATCGTGGTTTCACCTTGCTCGCACTCTATAGACAGCACTACGTACAGGATACATTCTTATTCTCATCAAGTTCATTCTCTGCTCATCTTATGATAGTGCATAACAATCTCATTTACAGTCTGCAGCCCACCACTCAAGGCAACACAGCATCAAGGCCTACAGCATTTTTCAAAGTCAAAATTGAAAAATTCATTATTTTGCTTTCTTTACTTCTTTACTTTCTTTACTACAAATACGCACTCAGAGAGTCAAAAGTACTTAATTAGTCTGGAAGAATTAATTATTTGGAAGATCACTGGCCAAAATGTGAATTTTAGTCATGATCTGCGACACTGTCAAAGACTATGAAGTCTGCCATGCACAATTTTTCTAACAAAAAGATTATTGCCACAAAAAGTGTTGCACCAATATAATTACTCTACCGCATTGTCAAGCACAATGAGCATACGGCACCTCAAGCAACACAGGTAAATTGATGGGGTGTGAAGTTTGTTTCATGCAAAGATCATTGCCTAATTGCTCAATATACAGTAACTCTAGCATCAACGTGAACTCCAGCACAGATCAACAGCCCTATACACAATTCTCAGCTGCAGGTTAAGCAAATCAGTCTTACTTTGCACTAAAATGGAGTAGGACCATTTAATGGGTAGTTTAAGGAATACCTTAGCAAATAGAAAAAGAACAGTACTTTTTTGATTGTTTTCTTTTTAGTGAAAACCTGACTGCCTCTCCATTCAACAGACTTCAGTGGGACCTCAATTAGTTTACATTCTGGAGTATGAGGCACCCACGTCACTAAAATAAAGTCTTAGTTGAGAAACTTTATCAACCATGTTTTACACTATATTTCCTCTGCTTCCCTGTGCAAAGGATGAAAGCTACAATATCATCAACACAGATCAAATATTGAAATTCAAGTTTTCTGAAAAATGAGAACTTAGGGAGTAAGCTATTTAAAATTAAAACATATAACAAGCTTTACAAAAAAACTGACTTTATCAAATCCGCTAGCACAAGGTTTCAGCATTTCTAAAACATTAAAAGGCCTTAATTTATTTTTCTATTAGTCTCTTGTGTCTCTATTAAAAAATTACCTGAAGGCTGAGAACCAACATGTCTCATGAAACTTCCTGCAGATATGGAAACTTCAAAAAACGTAGATTTGTAAAGAAAACAATGACAAAACAAATGCATTTAAAGTGAGAATAGCAATTTTACTTTTCTCTGTTAAATCCCAATAAATCTTATCATACAAGATGCTTAGCAACACAAGGACTGAAATTCAAATGCTTTAAAACATAACTAAGTACACAGTTAATAATGCTAGCTTTTTGGTTTTTAGACAAATATTGTAAAGCTTTCTTATACCTTTTCAAAGGCACCTTAGATGCAATTCTGCTTTTACATTTCCATATAAAGTATAAGAGAACTAGAACGCAACTAGTGATACCACATTAACTCTTTTTTTTCTAAACTATTTTCTTAGAAAAACAAGTACTTTTTCAGCTTCCAAGTAAAGTATAAAATATAAGCAAATTCAACATAGAGCACTTAGAAAGGATACGAATGCATCATCTACGTCAGTTACTGTATGGGGAAAAAACTAAAAACAAATAGCTATGAAAAAGTTTCATCACTGCAATCCTGAGTGTTAATAGTATAATATCAATAAAACTGAAAGACGTAAATCGGTAATTTGGATGAAGCAAAGTTACTTGTCATTAGTTATTAAGTATTGCTCCAAGTGAACTTGCTCTAAGGCACTAACATATTTACAAATATCGTGACTTCTTGTGCTGAAGACGCTGGAAATGCACCAGTGCTATCAGACGGGAATTTAGTGTGGGTCCTCTAAGCAAAAATGCAATGAGTGCATTGAGCTTCATTACTAACATGACTTTCCCTTATTAAAAATTCCAAACAAACAGGTGCTTCACACTAGGTCTACTTCTAAAATTGCTTTCTTTTTATTCTCAGGGATACATCAAGAGCTGAGGGAGAATTCATGCAGTATAGATCAGTCAGGCATTGACAGCACATCACACTTTGACAAGCTGCTTGGCTCTGTTTAAAGTCTAAGTTAGGCCTTGGCCCATCAAGGCCATGGCTATTGAATTATTGACAGCCTCTCACTGTGGTGCAAAGGGAAGGAGTGCTATAGCCTCAGTTCAATAAAGATGAAATGGAAACCCTCTCTGAAGCTTACTTTAGCACGTTAAAGGAGTTTTAATGGTCTTGTTTAAAATTCAGTAAGAGAATACATTAGACTGATTATATTTTCACCAGCTAAACAAAAAGTTTGGGATGCTGTGGAGATTATAAATGAGAGGAAAACTATGCGAAGTACAAATTTGATCTACACCAAGCAGTTGACTAATGTTTCAAATTCATTTTATATCATCCAGCTTTACGTACTTAACAATTTTTCACCATTCTGTGCCATTACAACATGTGCAGTCAAGGGTTAACAACAGCATAGAGGTTCATCATCCTAAAATACAGGCTGGCTTTCATAGTAGTTACTTTCTGTTGATGCCATTAAATCTACAAGCTAACGCAATGGCCAGTCCATGTTTACAATCTGTCATCCGCATTAGTTAAATATCGTTTTTCCTTTCCGGCTATCAAAAGTGCTGTAAAGGGTGTCAGTAAGTAACTAGCTACCCAATGTCTGGTTGGTCGGTTTGTTTGTTTGTTCTTCCAACAGAACTCTTCTACAGAGTAAGTCACCAGTCTTCCATAAGTAGCTGATTAATATTAACAAGTCTGATGTTCTTACATAATCTCTTTTCTTCTTCAAATTTATACCTGCCAAGCTTTACTTGTATTTTAATAGCTGATGTCAGACAAGCAACAAGCAGAAAGTTCCATCTCAGGACTATAATTTTAAATACAATGAGTCTCACATCAACTGTCGCATAGACATGCAGAAAATTATTCCACATGGACTTCTAAAGTGCATCCTAAAAGCTTCAAAGAATAAGTACGTTTTTAAAAGAATTTAAATTGATGATCGGGGGGATGGGGGTGGGTTAAGCAATTTGTCTAATGTGACCCTATACTCATTTCTCCAACATCACTTCCAATATGCTGCCTCTTGTTGCATTGGTTTTGGCTGGGATAGAGTTAATTTTTTCCACAGTAGCTGGGATGGGGCCATGGTTTGGATTTGTGCTGGAGACAGTGTTGATAACCCAGGGATGTTTTCGTTCCTGCTGAGCAGTGCTGACACAGAGTCAAGGCCTTTGCTGCCTCTCACCCCACCCCACCAGCGAGTGGGCTGGGGGGGCACAAGAAGCTGGGAGGGGACGCGGCTGGGACAGCTGACCCCAACTGCCCAAAGGGACATTCCATACCATATGGCCTCATGCTCAGCAATAAAAGCTGGGGAAGAAGGAGGAAGGGGGGGACGTTCAGAGCGATGGTGTTTGTCTTCCCAAGTCACCGTTAGGCGTGATGGAGCCCTGCTTTCCTGGAGATGGCTGAACACCTGCCTGCCCATGGGAAGGAGGGAAGGAATTCCTTGCTTTGCTTTGCTTGTGCACACAGCTTTTGCTTTACCTGTGAAACTGTCTTTATCTCAACCCACGAGTTTTCTCTTTTCCCCTTCCGATTCTCTCCCCCATCCCACCAGGAGGGAGTGAGCAAGCGGCTGTGTGCAGCTTAGTTGCCAGCTGGGGTTAAACCACGACACCTGTCAAATCAACAAAGAGAGCCTAACAGCACATCTAAATTTGTGTTCATTTGCCTTCTGCAGGATTATCTTTGCCACGTCAAGCATTATAAGTAAATCAAAGATGCTTCTCAGGGGCTGTAAGAGTAGGGCTAATCTCCAGACAAATATTTAGAAGGCAGCTTAGCCTGTTCTGGCTTTAATCATTTCCAACTGATTTGACTTATTCTAATTACAGCCTTTATGTTATAAAAGCCATTTTTATGTTGCTGAGGAGCAGTTTCACTGCAAATACATGAAATTTTGCTGAGTTTCTGTTCCCATGTCGATTATGGAAATGGTACTCTACAGCTTTCCTCTAATTAGAAAAACACACTGCACAGAGCATCAACAATTTTTAACATTAATAACAGAGTGACAGTGTCCTTTTGTGTGTCTTTAAATAATTTCTCAAAATATGACACCACAAAGCCATCGTATCCCACTTGGGTATCATACTAGGAGCAATTTTCACATTTTTGCATATTATATTTATTCAAACACAGAACAGCATCTTTGAAGAAGCTGTTTAGTAATTTAACCTAACAGAATAAGATAATTAAACTTCTGGATAGTTTATGGTGAGGTGCTTTCCAAGCCCATGAACTTGGAAAACTCAAACACTCATACACAAAGCGAATTAAACATATCCTTTGACAAATCAGATAGCACGGCTATTTGTTACTTCTAGTACTTACTTACCATGCTATCATTTCCCATAATGAACAGACGGCTGAGATAATACAGTTTTGCTTTGCATAAACTCACAGACTTTTCTTGCTGTTTAACAGAAATCTAACTGTGTTACCTGAATGCTCTGGACAACAGAAATCAAGGCGGAGGAGTCACAGAACATGTAGCATATGTCCACTCCAACTTCAATACATTACTAATGAATACTTCCCTTTAACAGAAAAGACCTTTTCATTTATTGTCAAAGCTGATCCCAGAAAAAGTAGTTAAGATGAAATATAAATAAGGCATGTGATAATATATATTATTTCTGCTGTGAGTCTGTATAACAGACAACTCCAAACATTACTACCTTCCTATCTGTGCAGAAAGAATCTTGATATGATGACAAAAACAAATGGGAGATTAAAGCACTAAAAGCACAGAAAAGATGCTCTGGGAGTCAAAACAGAAGGAAAAGGCAACTCTTAAGTTTCTCTGCTGGACATACATGCTTACAAAAACATGCATATGTCACTTTTAATACTGTGACCAGTCAAACTAAGCTGCTGTAGAATAAAAGGTATTTTGCAAATAACAGGATACTAGGCAGAATAGACTTCCATAAGGTATTTACAGCATGACCTCTAATGTGTCTATGAAATAACAGGTAGCACCATCACACTATTCTGCATACTTCTGTGATGATAATGTCTCCAAGCTCCTTTCACTTCTCTGAAAAGGCTAGATTTGATGACACAATCCTGTTAGGCGTCACCAAAAAAAGTTTACATGTCCCCATTTGCTAAATGGAGGGCATAAATTACTCGGGCAACAATTTTAATTGCATTATTATTATGGAGATTTGTTCTGTAATAGTTTATTTTCTTTTTCTTTCTCTTTTTGTAAAAATTAAACCTGTCCTATTAATAATTCTTTGATTAGACTTAAGATTTCAATTACATTAGTAATAAATTTTTGGCTTTATGTGCAAGTTGCTTATCCTTTTTGTCCATAACTAGATTTAGAGTGTAAAACTGGTGAAGAATCTGGAAAGAAAGCAAAACTATATGATATTCATCAAAAAAACTTTCTAGCCTCCTATGCTGTTTAACTTAGAGTCGTCCTGAGAGGAATGTCTGCTCTGTGCATTTAGTAACCCTTGCTGGTTTTATCCTGAGTTTTGCAATGTTAGAAGTAAGCCTGATGAAAACAATGTAGCGAAGCAGCCAGCAGCAGGCGGCTGTCATTATTATGTTTCTGAAGTGGATACTGGTTTTATATTTTTTAGAACAATAAGACAGCTGGTGGTGCAGTTTTTATCCAAGCTACGGTATATACTGTCTCAGAAAAGGAATTAGTTATATTGAGGTTCAGACACACTCACTACTGAGGCATACAATCTCCTGTGGGTGTTTCCCCCAAGCCCCAGTGGGATTACCTCTCTTCTAGACTGAGTGTCAGCCAGCTGGTGTATCAGGAATACTTGAGATGGAGGGTTTTTTGGGTTTTTTTTTTGAGATCATGATGGCTCTCAGAAGCCAAGAGTTTCTTCCTAATGCACTGCGTAGATCCAATACAAGTATTTTTTTCTGAACTGCACATCCTCACTGCATTGTCCATTTGTAGCATGTATAAAACATATTACATTGTTTGCCATGTAGGTCTAACGTAAAAACATTCAGGAACAGAAAATTAAAAACACGACTACTCGTTTACTTGAAATATCATTCACTGCGCACATGTTACACCACTTCTCCAAAGACTGTGTTGGCTCTGTTCGTAAACCAAATTTGTTTTGGTTTAAATCAACACATTTCTCATGTGGTTGTTATCCTGGTTATTCAAGAGACTTCTATTCAGCCCATCACAGAAGCAAAACCTCTTTCTATCAGTCTTACAGTTGAATGTCCAAGTTATACCCGCGAAGTCCTGCTATCTTTAGGTAGCCTTCAAAGGATGAGGCTGAAGAATAATCTTTGCCTATAACTTTCACACTGCCAAATCTCTAAAATTTCCCACAACCTAAATGGCAACCATAAAAGTTCCTCAGGAAAGCAACAAAACTGATGCAAGAAAGGGCAAACCAAAAATGCTTACCTTTTACTATTCTATAAAAGGAAGCATATATAATATCAGAATCACTGAAACCAAGTAACTTTTTCAAGGTATGAAAGAAAAGACAGCAAGCATTTTCAGATGTGATTATCTCCCACTTTGATAGCCCAGTGCAATCTGGTGTTTTCTATTGTTGTAAAGAAATAGACTCATCGCTGTCAGGAAATTGAGATCTTGATGCCTCTGTGAACAAAATTATTAGCATAACCATGCTGACTGTACAAACTTTTCTGTTTTCTTAGACCGGTTCTTCACAAGGTAATCACTCCTTAACAATACATTGGGTCTGGGACGTTTTAATGAAGTAAAATTCTAAGCAGTAAGCACATGTTTCTCCCTCTCTCTTCAACACTGAAGAGCAAACATGTCATGTGTCCGCCTGTCAGGGAAGAGGTAAAAATGGATTGTCAGACAGGAGAAGTTTCCTGTTAGTGAACTGTGGGTCTTACAGATATGAAAATTCAAAAGTCATAGAAGCATTTAGATTTTTTACAGAAAGAACTTTGCAAGGAGCAGAGAGGCTGAAGTTGATAAACAGTTACACTTTCTAAAAGAAAAAACTTCCAGATATCATACAGATATTACATTTTATAGTTTACATCAACATCTGTCTGCAAAAGATTAAGGTAAAATCTTCGCAAAAGGCACGTTAGCTCTCATCTACTTACTACTTGGTCTTTGCCCCTGAAATATCTGACACTAGTCAGTTTTGAGGAACAATGCTTGACCAAGAATTCCCAACAAAAAATGCCATAAATTTTCTGGAGTTTTTAAACTATACCATAAAATTCAAACAAGAAAAATATTGTTGACGCTCTCTAGAAGCTTCTCATAAAACTGAATAATGTTTTAGAGTAAATCAGTCACCAAAATAACTTCTGCCTCAGACTGTCAATGTTGCTTGCTTATATAGGGTTTTGGTTTTATTTTTACATACACCCACTTCCATAGGCAAACCATAGATAATTTCAGGAACAAGAAAGAAAGAACTGAATAATGTACTCAATTCTGCATCCCAACTTATTTAAATGAAAAAAAAAACAAAAAACATTTAGTGCTATTAGAAAAAAAAAACTTCAGACATTTTAACAAAGCTAGAATCAATTCTCCTATAAATAACTCATATGCTAACAGCTGGATTAGAAAGCGTCAAGGTTGAGACTCCATTTCCATAGCATTGGCCATTGTCCAAACACATCATCTTTGCCATTTAAGTAAGAAAGGACTTACAATGTCCCATAGAGGACATTTGAGGTTCCAAATGCAGTTCTCAGCTGTCCTGATTTGGATATATACTAGCACAGGATGTATTTTTAAATATTTTATATGGTCACAGGGAACATAAAAACATTCCTGAAACTACCCAGTTACTTATACTTCGTCTTCTTTCCTTTCTCTAATAACGCCATAGTTCAGTGATAAGCTTGCAGAAGAAGGGACTGTTTCCAAAAGGTGGTGCCAGTCTTGCAGCTTCTAGTGGCCCACACTGACCTCTGCAGTGCCCTCTCACGTGTACTGACCCAAGCCTGTGTACGAATATGGGTGAACAAGGCTGGGAATTTGACGTAGCTTAAGTTAACCCAGAGCAAATTGGTTAGCTTCACCCGGATGAGTTTCATGATTTGGTTCAATGAACAGCTGCACAAACACTTACACAGGTACAAGGAAGGGCAGGACTTCCTTATTCATTTGCAGGTTCTCTTATTTCCCCTGGAAGGTGGGTGAGGTATGGAGCCATATTTTTCCACTCTCCAACAGAAGCAGCCTGCTACCCAAGGGAGTAATGGGAGGTACAAAAGAAGAAGATTCAATCAGCCTTTTGCTGATTGTCCTCTGCAGACTACAGACAGAAAAGGTGCTAGAAATGCTTTGGTTTGCTATAATTTGTAATATATGCTCAAAAAAGTGGTAATTCTCTAGAATTTGATTATAAAAATACCACAGTATCCATCAAAATATCAGCCTTAGTTACTCAGAGCCATATCATTTATGGAGTCATTGAAGTCTGCCCTCCCTCCCAACCCCTAAAATTGTGGTAACATGAACATTACAGACCTGGCTTTCCTAAAGTCAGTCTGGGCCTCAATAACAGGACTGCTCATTGAACTGCAATTTTTAAAAGCCTTTTGTCAGAAATGAGACTCTCAAAATACCTGACCACCAAGTCCAATCAGGTACACTAAAGCCTGACCATTAAAGGAAAAAGAAGCGCAAGTAACACTAAAGGTCACTGTTAGATGATCCATGTCTGTATTACTCATGATACTTCAGTACAACACAATTCAATTTTACTCTCAGAGACCAAACTGAATTTTCTCCTGCAGAAATTACCAAAGCAGGCTTTTTTTCCCCCCCTTACCAATTTTCACATTTTTATCCTAAAATCACAGACTACGCAAACAGGACATCCCAATGGTATTTAAGCAGTCACTGTGAAGCAAGAAACTGCACTTTGAAGGAACCAGAACATCAATGTGCTAACAGATGATTCACTGAAAGACATGTAAAAGGAACTGCATGCCAATACCATACATCTCAGGAACCTGGAGTGTCTGCAACCATAAATAGAGCTGTGCTTCGTTTATGATTCACTGTGGGTCTGGACACATTGTAGGGTAGGTGCATTCTGAAAAACACTCCAGTCCTTGTCCCCTTCTACTTGATGCACCTGGGTTTTCCTTCCAGAGACAGTGGGAGAGGAGATTGTGTGCACACGGTTTTTATCCTGACATAGACTCACAATGTGTCCTGAGCATTTACTTGGAATTGGAAACCACTCCTAGCCGCAACCTAAACGTGGGATACCACAGCACGCCCCAGGAGAAATGCTGTATTACATTAGACTAGGTAGGGCATGAGAGACTTTGAGGATGAAAGAATAAAATCCTGCAATGTCCAATTTTCCAGTCAATCCCTGGGTAAACTACAGCAAGCTGTTAACATCATGAAATCTGAATCCATTCAGATTTCATCCATCTCCCACTATTTTTTTTCACCTTAACTAACATCACTAATAGTCCTGTTCCTTCAGGGCAGTGATTTTGTACGCTTCTATATATCTATACGGACTTTATACATTTCTGGGCTGCAATCACCAATTAAAAACTGTTCTACTTTTCTGCTACAACCCTCCATTACCTCAAGTCCTCCTGAAAAGAAAAGATGGACAGAAAAAAAAGTTTACCTAACAAAGTTACAAAGTAAGTCTATTAATATGATACAGAAATCCACCTTTTAGATAAATCCATTATTTTTATTAAGTTTAACAAATACAAAGATAATGCTTTGTCCTCCCACAATTAATAGCTCACATGACTAAAAATAGCTTTTGCTGTCATAACTGTGGAAATTTAAAATTCCAGCTATTTCAGCAACACATCAGAAAAATCAAAGAGCCTCCTTTCTTTATGAAAATGGCACAGAAGTATAGGAACCAAAAACTGTTATTCAGTGTCCTTTAAAAACATGATTTGGCAGTATTTCACCTTACAACTAAGGCATACTTGTTACTTAAATAAACAAAACAGACTTTAAAGTCCTGGATATTAAGCAATCCTACAGCTCTGGAAGACAGATGCCCTGTCAGGCAGTAGTTTACAGCAATGTGTCTTGTGAAGAGACTACATACATTTTCCATGGTTCTGCATCTAGAACCTTCAAAAAGCATGAAAAATAATTCAGAAAGAGTTCTGAAAGGCTTTTTTGCTTATGGCTTTATAATACCAGAAGCTCAGCAGCTTCTATATAATAGAATTTATGCCATTTTTAATGTTTAGTATTTGCCACATAAAGAAAAAAACACAAATGAATATACAACAGAAAACATTTCCAAGAAAAGAAGACAAATGATAAGTGTTATTACTTGGCTTCCTTATGCAAATTTATGGGATACATCTTTGTAGCCATATTAAAAATGAGAAACACAACATATAATTGAAGACAAAATGTAAGGACTAAAGGATAACAGAGTTCCTGATCAAAACGTTTCCTGCAAAATGGGTTCCATAACAGAATTCAGGTACATCTTGGATTCCCTAATGATCCAAACGCATGCTTCCAAGGATTTAACACAAGAGAAGAATTTTTGGACTGGCACACCTTATAACAGGGATGTTTTTTCTAAAAAGTTGACAGCTCCATACAGGACAACAGCAGTACATGAAATGAAAAATAAGGAACAGTGGTTTTGGAGTGACCTGATTTAGACTACTGTTACTGCCCTATCTGCTTTTGCCAGTCAAACGAAAAGAGGCATAAACACTGGCACTAGGATTTTTCCATACATTGTACTTCTCTTAAAAAAAGCCTGAGCTTGAAAACAGCATTCTGACACAGAGCAAAATAACATTTATTGTTTTTAGAGAAGATGTGCACTTGAAGATGTATCGACAAAATACACGATAGACCTGCGACAAATTCAGAAACTATGACACTTTTTACGATTTCAGGATAGACAGATGCATTTATTTAGCCATCTATACGTGCGTGTGTGTGTACTGCATATAAAATAATCTCTCAACAATCTAAAGGCAGAAAACTTTGTCCAGTTTTGTTTGTTCTTGTCCTGTAGGACCAAATTAAACAGGAAATTGTGATTACAGGTGACATATTTGAGGTTTCTTTGTCTCTCAATGGGATGAGCTGGCTGAGTCCGAGCCAACACCTAACTAATACGTGGTTTTGTATATTTTAGCAGTCTACTTCAAATTATTAATGCATGTTGAACTATAACTTGCTCGTATTATATACTCTAAAGCATGTACATTAAAATATATTCACTAATGTGTTCCTGAAATATAGCTTTATCACCAGCAAAATGAACCTCAAGACTAGAAAGGAGATGACGTTTAAATGACAAACAGAGATTGTTAGGTAAACCGTGAAACAGCTAGAGATGCCACCTCTTTATTCCTTGCATCTCAACCAATCTACCAGTTAGAGAGATGTTCTTGTTAACTGCCACCTTCGTATTTTTTGCACTTGAACTAGCTATTTGAACTTGGGTGGTAACCTTAGTCACAGTCCCTGTAATATAAACACATGCTTAACATGTAGCCCAGTGGTAGACTCTGTAAAGCCAAGAAACTGTGTTTAAAACATTACATATCTGCACTCTATTTGATGCACGCTGTGACTCTTAAAAAAAGGACATTTATTCACTGACCTCAAAAAACAAACTCAAGTCAGCTTGCTGTTGGACACTTCTCAGACTGTATGTCACTACAGAGATCTTTTAAATCCATTACTATAGTTTCTTTAAAACCAACTAATTAAAATAATTGAAAACTCTGTCGATAAAGTAGTAAAGTATAAAACTATGTTAAGTTGTTAAAATAAAACTTATAAAAGCCAGAGAACGTAGGCTTCAGGGTGAAGATTCTGTATCGTACCAATAAAATAATAAATGCCAACTAATCCTTGATATGTTTTACAGGTGGGTTAAAATAAAAAGTAGTAAATACTTAGAAATTTACATTCAGGCCCTTCATATTATTCTTCATCGTAACTAATACTTGGAAAAGTTAACTCTTTGTTATCACCCTTTCGTTGGTGCTGTTCTCACTTGTAAATATATTCCATTATCACTTCAAAAGTATTCCATCAGCTACCTGTCACCAGGATTGCAATTAAATTAACTTTTAGAGAAAGTGGAGTCTACTTGCCTATTGATGCAGGGAGAAAATTCTCGGTAATTTTAATCGGGGTTACATGAATGTGCTGATAAAAGATGAGACCTGTTAGTTTCATTATTTTGCTTTCATCTTTGGGTATTCTGCCTTATGCTTTTTGTTCTCTAATTTTAAAAATGCTCATTGCGCTGTTTTAAAAGGAATACCAAATAACATTAAAATAGCGCTAGAAGCTGAACACTGTTATTAGATAAAAGTGGCTCTAATGCATTAGGAGGTGTTGAGTTAATAGGAAAACAGCTTTGATTCACTAGCCTCTGTCTAACATGCCACTACAACAGAAGTAAAAAGGCAGTGGGCAACTCCCCTCTAATCACCTCCTGTTAGCTGCAACTATAGGCAAATTGCTAGTGAGGATTAAGTGGGGAGACTATCACAGGATCACTGTCAAGCAGAAAAAAGACTCAATTTGTGAGCAATCATGACTCCCTAATCACTTCTCTAAGAGCTTTAGGAATTACTAACAGTAGTCTTTAGAAGTGGACACATCATAAGTACCGACCTACAGAGATAAGGAATCTCTTTTTACCACAAAATATACGATTATGACAGATAGCTAGATAGAACAGTTAAGTATAGAGATAACAAAACAAATGAAGGCTGAAAAAATAAATACTTTGCGTTACCCAGTCCTGTACATTCTTCAGATTACTGAGATGATGATATACGTGTATCAACATTGTGAATGCAAACTGAGATAAGCTAAGACTTGCATGGTTTGGAGGCAGTATTATGAACAAATCTGTCAGTTACAATGTGAAGAAAATATCCGTACTATTGCAATACCATTCCACATATGAGCAGTGGAAGAGATTCTACCCGTTACGTATTTTCAAGCACTTGTTACAGAATTATTCCCTGTCAATTATTTTATTCCCAGTTACTTTTAGTAAAAAATGCAAGCAAAATGAAAAATGCAAACACCTACTATATAATTTGGAGACAATCTTATTGCTATTGACTTTAATTTTTCATGTATCATAACCCTGCATTAGATTGTAAAATTCAATAAAGACTACAAGCACTAGCTTCTAACACCTGACAGATCTATAATTGTTGGGGTCTAAAAATCAACATGTCCAATAAATGATACCATTTTAGAGATCACAAAGTTTTATTCTGCCTTTGTAGTCTGAGTTGCAAGACGGTTGGCTCAGCTGCTCAATCAAAAATTACATTTCCTGCTGTTGTTTTACATGACCTAATTTCTTCGTATCAAAAAGAACAAAATTAATGAATATTTAGCCATACTGAAAAAAACCCCAACAACTATGTTTCAGCATAAGACATTTTTCAAAGCTGCTATTACACTAGCGAATTGTCAAAATAAGGCATTACTTGATACAGGCACATCAGGCTCTTGCTCACCGAGAGTGGATGAAAACATACAGCGTATGCAAATGTCAGACTGAGACTGGACTCACAAATACATTTATTGTTTTCGTGTTTAAGTATGTTTCAGCATTATAGAGGAACAGTTATACTATAAAAGCAAAAGTAAAACACAACTTTAAAAACAAAATATATTATCATCAACACTTCTAAGAATAACAAGCTACAACAGTTTCAGTGTTTTTCTTGCACTGTATGTCATAGTGTTCATACATATCAAAACTTGGTATCGCTGACGTTAATATAGGGAAAAGGAATAAAAACCAATTAGGGCTCAGTAATCAATCAATGACAATTCCTTCTACTAATGTACTGATAATCTCAGAGGCAATAAAAATAAATAAATAAGTAAGCCAAACAAAAAAGCACTGCCCCCAGGTTTTCTATGCATCTCAAACTTGAACTGGAAACAGTATCTTTATAACAACATTATAAACTACCTTCCAGGAACGAAACAGGTCCTTCCACAGTAAGGTAAGGATTCCTACTAAAGAGTAACTGAAAATTAAGAATGACAACATGTGTGCCACATAGAAAGACCTCATTATGTGGAGTATCATTAAAACAGTAGCAAGATACACTGAATACTGAGCCTATGTTATACCAGCTTGCTTACAGTATACATTTTTAAAGACTGAGAAGAAAAAGTACCTTGAGTTTATAAAATATTTCCTTTCAGCTAAATGCTCCAAGACAGATATATTACATATATATATATCTTCGATATATATATTGAAGACAGATTTATATATATGTGGAATTTGGACTCAATGATCCTTATGGGTCCCTTCCAACTTGAGATATCCTATGATTCTACGATACAATGTGCAGAATGCCTGTACGTATACTACCTATGTTGGTATTAGATAGGAAACCTTTTATCTTTCTTGTATCAATGCTTTTAAATCACAAGACAAAATATGAACACACAAATTCAGGGCAAAAATTAAAATTAAAACCAGTTGCAATATATATGTTATATAAATCCAAAATAGCTATATTATACTCCTTGTTTCCTTATCACTTGAGAAGTATTGTATAGGTTAAAAAAAAAAATAGTACACCACCCCATCCTACCTTCAGTAAAAACACGAGCAGTGCTTTCCTGATGCATGATCTCATCTGCTCCTTTCAGAAACAAAACTACCAATTGTATGTACACGTACATAAATATATATTTATAAAAATTACTTTGTATTAGCTTGACAACATTTAACTTTTTTATTTTAATTAAGAAGTTTATATATTCTGTAATGTGCTTCAAGACACAAAACTCTTGGTATTTCACTGTATTATACTCCGAATTAAAAAAAGCAAATTTCTTAATCCTGCTATATTAATGTGAAATAATAATATACATTGCACGGTATTCTAACACAATAACTTCATAAAACTGATCACACCTGGACATCTGAAATCAAAATGGACCTCCTACATCACATATT